>NC_089764.1:37322751-37345251 GCF_040412425.1 Macrobrachium rosenbergii
GAAAACCTCGCAGTTTTGAAAGGTGTAACAGGAAGAAAACTATCTATGAATCAATTGTCAGGAGAGGATGGAGAGTGAGATGGAAGAAAGAGAATATGAAAGGAGGTACAGTAAATGAAATGAAAGGGGTTGCAGCTAAGGACCGAAGGCATGACGCTGCAAAGAACCTATAGCAATGCTTACAGTGGCCCGCACGAGGCGCACTGACGCCACTCCCCCCTACGGGGACGAATAAGCAAAGACATCATTGAATGGCCCGTGTCATAAAAAAAAGAACTCGTCATCAGGAGACCCAGTTAAGCGCGAAAAAAGACTTAATTAAATAGTAATTAATTCATCGTCCCCAACATGAGGGAAGTCGCTGATAACGTGTGATTAATTCGTGTTTTAGAGGTCAAGGGGATTAATTGCATTAATGACGCAATTAGGAAAGGTCGGGATGGTCGTTTGTAGGTTTTCTAAGTATTGTTTTTTTTATATATTTAATTTTGTACATTTGACGTTCAGCTCTATTTGACATTATATATTTTGCTTCGGTGAATATCTCTACACCAGCTCTATAATTATACCAAACAGCACTTCGAACGGAAAATGTTATTTAATTTTTTTCTTCATTTATTATAAACTGATAGTGCTTTTGCGTGTTTATTGTTTTAAACTATCATCACGGCATTTCTAAAATTGTTTAGATATTATCCTACTATTATTTCCTACTCTAAAATAACCTTCTATTGTACTGTACCATTCCAACAGTTATCTCTTTTAACAAAAGCCATTTGTTTTACTTAGTGTCATGTAAGGTTTGATACGGTTTTCTTTTTCAGTAATTTCTTGTATTTCAGACCTTTACGTAATTCTGAGAAATTACCGAAATTCCTGTTTCATTTAATAGTTTCCAAGTCTACTGCTGCAACAATGCATAACAACAACAATTCTTAAGCCTCCTTGTAATAACAAATCCGCTGCATTATTCAGAAGCTAAACCCCATCACAACAAAAATCAAAGCCGTTATTGCTTTTATAAGGACTCTGTCACGAGGACAGTTTCCTAATGAAAGTTACGGAGAGGGATATATAAATATTTTTCATCACTTTAAATACCTTACAGATATCCTCTGCGCTGAAGAAGAAATTATGATGAAGGCGAGAACAAATTAAATATAGCAAGTAATCTAGGCTTCGAAGAAACCATATTAGTTACATGAGAGAGAGAGAGAGAGAGAGAGAGAGAGAGAGAGAGAGAGAGAGAGAGAGAAACTGAATAGTATCCACTCAGATGCGAAGACATTGTTATTTAGAGGGCTCTCAGAGTGATAGCAAGATGATTTATCAAATAAAAAGCAAAGTGAATTGGAAACAAAAATGACTTGATGCTATACAAATGAAAGCAAGAAATGGGCAAGAAAAAGAAAGTTGTGAAGTGAGCCTACCACAGTAGGAAAAAAAAATGAAAAGCAAGAATTGGGTCAGAAAAAGAAAGTTATGAAGTGAGCATACTAAAATGCAAAAAAAAAAAAAAAAATCAATAAAAATGGGTCAAAAAAATTATTAAGTTAGCCTACTAAAATAAAAAAAAATGAAAAGCAAGAAATGGGTCAAAAAAAGAAAGTTACTAAGTGAGCCTACTTAAATAGAAAAAAATGAAAAGCAAAAATTGGGTCAGAAAAAGAAAGTTATGAAGTGAGTGTACTAAAATGCAAAAGAAAAAAATAAATAAAAATGAAAAGCAAGAATTGGGCCAGAAAAAGAAAATTATTAAGTGAGCCTACTAAAATGCAAAAAAAAAAAAAAATATATATATATACATATATATATATTATATACATATATACAGTATATATATATATATATATATATATATATATATATATATATATATATATATATATATATATATGAAAGCCAAGAAAAATTAATTTATGAACAGAGCGTACTAAATGCAAAAAAAAGAAGAGCAAAAATAGGTGATGTGATAAAAAAAGTCATAATATGGCTGCGTGCGACAAACACACTACGTGGTTAGCATGGCAGAGGTGGGTGAATATCGTCTCCAAATACAAACACCTGAGTTCGACGGGCGATTTGTATATGGGAAGACGATATCCACTTATACCTTACTTGCTGGCCGCGTGGGTTAAAATGCGTCCACTGTAGTCCTGAGTTCTTGTCTTCGCTGGTTCGAGCCCACGAGACAACGAACTTATTATCAACTAAAAAATTCCCCTTCAGTAACATATATGAAAATATATTATTTCCAAGGTAGAGCGAATTGGATATTAAAGGACGTTTGTAGCTTACTGATTGAATATGAATCACGGTGATGTGATAAAAAAGTCATAATATGGCTGCGTGCGACAAACGCACTACGTGGTTAGCATGGCAGAGGTGGTTGAATATCGTCTCCAAATACAAACACCTGAGTTCGATGGGCAATTTGTATATGGGAAGACAATATCCACTTATACCTCACTTGCTGGCCGCGTGGGTTAAAATGCGTCCACTGTAGTCCTGAGTTCTTGTCTTCGCTGGTTCGAGCCCACGAGACGACGAATTTATTATCAACTAAAAAATCCCCTATCGGTAACATATATGAAAATATATTATTTCCGAGGTAGAGCGAATTGGATATTAAAGGACGTTTGTAGCTTACTGATTGAATATGAATCGCAGTGATGTGATAAAAAAAAGTCATAATATGGCTGCGTGCGACAAATGCACTACGTGGTTAGCATGGCAGAGGTGGGTGAATATCATCTCCAAATACAAACACCTGAGTTCGACGGGCGATTTGTATATGGGAAGACGATATCCACTTATACCTCACTTGCTGGCCCGTGGGTTAAAATGTGTCCACTGTAGTCCTGAGTCCTTGTCTTTGCTGGTTCGAGCCCACGAGACAACGAACTTATTAACTAAAAAATTCCCCTTCAGTAACATATGAAAATATATTATTTCCGAGGTAGAGCGAATTGGATATTAAAGGACATTTGTAGCTTACTGATTGAATATGAAATACGGTGATGTGATAAAAAAGTCATAATATGGCTGCGTCGACAAACGCACTACGTGGTTAGCATGGCAGAGGTGGGTGAATATCGTCTCCAAATACAAACACCTGAGTTCGACGGGCAATTTGTATATGGGAAGACGATATCCACTTATACCTCACTTGCTGCCGCGTGGGTTAAAATCGTCCACTGTAGTCCTGAGTTCTTGTCTTCGCTGGTTCGAGGCCACGAAACGACGAATTTATTATCAACTAAAAAATTCCCCTTCGGTAACATAGCCTATATGAAAATATATTATTTCCGAGGTAGAGTGAATTGGATATTAAAGGATGTTTGTAGCTTACTGACTGAATATGAATCACGGTGATGTGATAAAAAAAGTCATAATACGGCTGCGTGCGACAAACGCACTACATGGTTAGCATGGCAGAGGTGGGTGAATATCGTCTCCAAATACAAACACCTGAGTTCGACGGGCGATTTGTATATGGGAAGACGATATCCACTTATACCTCACTTGCTGGCCGCGTGGGTTAAAATGCGTCCACTGTAGTCCTGAGTTCTTGTCTTCGCTGGTTCGAGCCCACGAGACGGCGAATTTATTATCAACTAAAAAATTCCCCTTCGGTAACATATGAAAATATATTATTTCCGAGGTAGAGCGAATTGGATATTAAAGGACGTTTGTAGCTTACTGACTGAATATGAATCACGGTGATGTGATAAAAAAAGTCATAATATGGCTGCGTGCGACAAACGCACTTCGTGGTTAGCATGGCAGAGGTGGGTGAATATCGTCTCCAAATACAAACACCTGAGTTCGATGGGCGATTTGTATATGGGAAGACGATATCCACTTATACCTCACTTGCTGGCCGCGTGGGTTAAAATGCGTCCACTGTAGTCCTGAGTTCTTGTCTTTGCTGGTTCGAGCCCACCTAACGATGAAATTTATTATCAACTAAAAAATTCCCCTTCGGTAACATATATGAAAATATATTATTTCCGAGGTAGAGCGAATTGGATATTAAAGGACGTTTGTAGCTTACTGATTGAATATGAATCATGGTGATGTGATAAAAAAAGTCATAATATGCCTGCGTGCGACAAACGCACTACGTGGTTAGCATGGCAGAGGTGGGTGAATATCGTCTCCAAATACAAACACCTGAGTTCGACGGGCGATTTGTATATGGGAAGACGATATCCACTTATACCTCACTTGCTGGCCGCGTGGGTTAAAATGCGTCCACTGTAGTCCTGAGTTCTTGTCTTCGCTGGTTCGAGCCCACGAGACGACGAATTTATTATCAACTAAAAAATTCCCCTTCGGTAACATATGAAAATATATTATTTCCGAGGTAGAGCGAATTGACCTGAGTTCGACAGGCGATTTGTATATGGGAAGACGATATCCACTTAAACCTCACTTGCTGGCCGCATGGGTTAAAATGCGTCCACTGTAGTCCTGAGTTCTTGTCTTCGCTGGTTCGAGTCCACGAGACGACGAATTTATTATCAACTAAAAATTCCCCTTGGTAACATATATGAAAATATATTATTTCGAGGTAGAGCGAATTAGATATTAAAGGACGTTTGTAGCTTACTAATTGAATATGAATCACGGTGATGTGATAAAAAAAAGTCATATATACTGTATATATATATATATATATATATATAATATATATATATATATAATATATATATTATATATATATATATATATATATATATATATATATATATATATATATATATATATATATATATATATATATATATATATATATATATATATATATATATATATATATATATATATATATATATATATATATATAGGCCAATGACTACGAAATCTCCGTTGATATGATATGGATAAGAAAGCGCGAAAATACTTTGTCTTGTAGCTGTGCCGTTGTCACTAGTGATCTGTACACCTGGGCATACACGTGCTTAACTATGATGCCTGATACCAATAGGCATCTGTGCTAATTTCTGATTCATGTCTTTGAACACACCTGTGACGGTAACGATGATTATGATTCTTTTTGACAGGTTAAAAACTTCTCTATTACGCGATGGAATGGCTATCCATGTTTCAATCTGCTTTCGTCACTGGACTTTTAAGTCGAACATTTCACCGTCTTTGGAAGCATTTTCTTTGTAAGTTGAACATTTCACTGTCTTTTGAAGCATATTGCTTTAAGATGAATATTTCACTGTCTTTTGAAGCATTTTTCTTTGTAAGCTGAACATTTCACTGTCTTTTGAAGCATATTGCTTTAAGATGAATATTTCACTGTCTTTTGAAGCAATTTTCTTTGTAAGTTGAACATTTCACTGTCTTTTGAAGCATATTGCTTTAAGATGAATATTTCACTGTCTTTTGAAGCATTTTTCTTTGTAAGCTGAACATTTCACTGTCTTTTGAAGCATATTTCTTTAAGCTGAATATTTCACTGTCTTTTGAAGCATATTGCTTTAAGCTGAACATTTCACTGTCTTTTGAAGCATATTGCTTTAAGATGAATATTTCACTGTCTTTTGAAGCATTTTTCTTTGTAAGTTGAACATTTCACTGTCTTTTGAAGCATATTTCTTTAAGCTGAACATTTCACTGTCTTTTGAAGCATATTGCTTTAAGATGAATATTTCACTGTCTTTTGAAGCATTTTTCTTTGTAAGTTGAACATTTCACTGTCTTTTGAAGCATATTTCTTTAAGCTGAATATTTCACTGTCTTTTGAAGCAATTTTCTTTGTAAGTTGAACATTTCACTGTCTTTTGAAGCATATTGCTTTAAGATGAATATTTCACTGTCTTTTGAAGCATTTTTCTTTGTAAGCTGAACATTTCACTGTCTTTTGAAGCATATTTCTCTGTAAGTTGAACATTTCACCGTCTTTTGAAGCATTTTTCTTGAAGTTGAACATTTCACTGTCTTTTGAAGCATTTTCTTTCTATAACTTTCTGGGTACTCTCAAGTGACCTCAGTCAGTCCCAAGTTAGTCTTCTGAAGAATGACAAAACTTTGTGGCACTTGAAAGAAGAAAGCCTTTTAAAGACTTTCGAAAGTGTATGATAATCTGTTCAGGGAATCTCTCTCTCTCTCTCTCTCATTTATGTGCTGCAATTGTATCTCCTATCTCAAACAATGTAGCTTACACAGTTCAGTTAATTTATTCGTTATCATGATGCAGCAACACTTAATTGATCTTATTAGAAGGAAGATTACGATTATACTGAGCTTTTCAGCTAATGTTGTTCTTCAGTAGCAATATAATCTACTTCATGTGTTTTGTCTAAACTTTCGGAGTTCAACCATATCCACCCCCCTCCAACCCCAACCCTTTTCTCTTTCTGTCCGGCCGTCCGTCTCTGTCTGTCGCACTCCTACACCAGGGCCGTCCAACCTCATGCCCGTGGGCCAAAAGTGGCCGCTAGAGAAAAATAAGTAAAAGCATATTTCTCTTATTATATATATACATACAGAGGTGGCCCGCATGACTTTGTTTTTTCAAGAGTAGCCCTCAGACTAAACAACTTGGATGGCCCTGTCCTACACGGTTTCAGATTCAGGACACTGCTCAGTCTTGGTGTACAAAGGTAAGGACAACATGCACAGCTGTACGTGAAGAGACCTTCTGCCTGTCTGTTCACACTTCCATCTGTCGTGTCTGTCTGTCTGTTATATATGCCTTCAGATCTGAGTGAATATGAAGGGGGTACAGGTAGACCCTTAAGCACAGATATCTCGTCTGTCTGGTTTGCTGACCTTGTCATTGTAACTCTTCTTAAACGGAAATGCGCCGAAGTTTCTTTGTCGCAATCGAGTTTTCTGTACAGCCGCTACAGCGTATACCCAAGGCCACCGAAAATAGATCTATCTTTCGGTGGTCTCGCTATAATGCTGTACGAGCCGCGGCCCATGAAACTTTAACCACGGCACGGTGGTGGCATATCATATATCGTTGCCAGGAGCACGGTTATGGATAAGTTTAACCTTAAATAAAATAAAAACTACTGAGGAGGCTAGAGGGCTGCAATTTGGTGTTTGATGATTGGAGGGTGGGTGATCAACATACCAATTCGCAGCCCTCTAGCCTCAGTAGTTTTTAAGATCTGAGGGCGGACAGACCGGCACAACAGTTTTCTTTTACAGAAAACTAAAAAAAGGATTTCATTCAGACTTGGTGCAAAAATAGGTCACCGGTTTGGAAGGATTTGACAGGAGATGGTCTGTCAGTCTGTCTGTTTGCTATTCTTACCTGCATTCTTGTATGCAATGTATAGTTGCTCTAACTACATCCATCCACCTTCGCTTCGGTCTTCCTCTTGCGTGTACTTTGTAAATAAGCAAATAATTCAGTGTCCAGTGGGAAACTTCTCTTATTTTCGGATGTGTAATTTATATATGCAATTTCATCGTAAAGTGGGTCATTATACTGAACGATAGCCCTTGTCCAGATATTGATTCCATAAGTGAGTATAATTACCATATGTGGATGGAGTACAATTCAGATACGAGTACTGTATCGAATAGAGGTATTGTTATTGTAGATATACTTTTAATTAAAGTGGAAAAAGGCTATTGATTTGCTGGTCTTTTCCTTCCGCAAATTAATCGTTTCAAGTTTAGTTCCTCCACAATACTGCATGTGGTCAAAGTTTCACATCCAGTTTCTAAATCAAACCACTTTTTTATGCATATTAATCATAACTGACTTTCAAAATTTATGGTCAAACATTGATCATGAAACTGTCGAAACGCCCTGCTAACAATTCTCTCTCTATCTCTCTCTCTCTCTCTCTCTCTCTCTCTCTCTCTCTCTCTCTCTCTCTCTCTCTCAAAATAAGAAAAAAAAAAAAAAAAAGAAAACCGTCTTTCAATGCCTTCATCTGTCAAGATCCTCTTCACAATGTTGCGAATGTTGCCACTGAATATATTTGACAGGAACGATTACGGTGGTGCTAAACTTCAACGGAAATCCATTCCAACTGCCCTTAATGTATGCCGGAAACGATTTCGGTTATTTATAATCCCTATCATAAACTGTTGCCAATGAAAGCATACGTAGGAGAAACGGTTAGGATTGCGGCAATCAACCGGAAATTTTTTCCTTTATTCTATGCAACGGCAAAATGACGCAATACTGTAATCAAGTCTTCGAAATCGTTAACATTAACATCGTTGAAGTGAATATATAGAATTTATGCCAAAGACCAAGCACTGGGACCAATGAGGTCATTCAGCGCTGAAACGGAAATTGACAGTAAAAGGTTTGAAAGGAGTAACAGGATGAAAACCTCGCAGTTGCACTATGAATCAAATGTTAGGAGAGGGTGAAAAGTAAGATGGAAGAAGGAGAACATGAAAGGAGGCACAGTAATAGGAACGAAAGGGGTTGCAACTAGGGGCCGAAGGCACTGCAAAGAACCTCAAGTAATCCCTTCAGTACACTGCATGAGGTGCACTGATGGCACTAACCGCCCCTGGGGAATGTAAGTATCGTGATACTAATATAAACAGAAATTCTTAATTTGGGCGCGCATTTATTCATCTTTAAAGGTGTATGATGACGCTTCCTCTGCTGGCATTCAAGCCTCAGTACGATCCTTTACAGCTTGCACGAGACTGCCCAGGTTTGTGGTTATTTCAGACAAGGCCAAGAGAAACAAGGTCTACGCAGTTGGGTGGAGTCACCTCCCACCTGGGGTAACTACGTAGGATGACGTATCTCAGAGGTACCTGCTCATTACGGCAATTCACCTGCTGACGCAATAAGGAGGTAGACAAAGCTCCATCTGCATGGGGGATTTGGGGGGAAGTGAGCAGACCTGCTCTTTCTCTTGCCTTGATTTCAGAGACGCTTTAAGATTAAGAAGGCAGTGCGTTAACCTTGCATTTATCCCTCCTCTTCCATACTGCGACTGGGACTCCTGTAAGTGTGCCAATTTACATGGAGCTCAATCAGGTGATTGCATCTCTGCTCATTCATTTTCTTAAATGACTTCTAAAGCTGCAACAAACGTGAATCAGTCATTACTCAGTAATCTTAAAATTTCAAAAGAGGGTCTTCCGTCTTTCTCTGCATTCGCCATCTGGCCACACAAGCACGCTCCATGAATTGGTAATGAGCAGACCCGTCTCGCTGGAGTCTGGAAGGAATAAAATTCGTCAAAAGTTGCTGTCCTGGTAAATAAGGTGACCTTGTCCGCGGTTTGTCAACATAATGAAGTCGGGTAAATTGCAATGCTTGCAAAATTGCCGGTGTCTGTGTTACAAACGTGCGTGCGCGCGTGTTGTGAAAGGAAGCACCGGAACAGATATAATGACCTCATCTCTCTGACTGAACTTTTCCTTAGTTTCCAGGCCAAATTCAAATAACGTATTATGTTTCACAATTAAATCTGTATCTATTTACGTGGTTGATCTTTTCTTGTTCATTATATGTTTGTTAAAAGCTTATTTTCTTTTCATATCCAGTATGCACCTGTTGTAAGGGATGAATTTCCCTGACTGGGCATATTTTCCAATCAACTGCTTGCCTTCTTTGTGTATACTGGTTTCATGAGAGCTCCTATATACATTTGTGTATATTTAGTTGATCTTAAATTAATATTATCTTTAAATAATATTACTTCTCTCTCTCTCTCTCTCTCTCTCTCTCTCTCTCTCTCTCTCTCTCTCTCTCTCTCTCTATATATATATATATATATGTATGTATGTATAGAGAGAGAGAGAGAGAGAGAAGTAATATTAGTTAAAGGTAATAATAATTTAAGATGAACTAAATATAAACACACACACACACACACACACACACACACATATATATATATATATATATATATATATATATATATATATATATATATATATATATATATATATATATATATACCTTGCCCATTTTTTACCTCTTTCAGTTTTTCCCTCTAGCTGCGTGTTTTCGAGATTGCAAAAGAAGGCCCAGCAGGATCTCTGGAAGTCCCGCCAACTTCCACAGAACAAACCCCAATTACCCAGGCAGAAGGAAAAGGCCTCCTCGAGGCTAGAAGGATTTCTTATAAGGATTTCTTCCTCTAACTGATTGGCTTGACATGAGGACATGACCCCCGAAGGTTATTCTCAAAGAAATAGCTTTGAATAAAGCATGCGCCTTGCAAACTCTTCTCAAAGGACTTGCTGAAGCTGAAACGTCAATTTCCACTCATGCTCAGGGGAAAATGCGTACGGTGAATACAGATGTACACATACACAACACACACACGTATGTATACATGCATACGTACATACATATATGTGTGTATATGTATATATATGTATGTGTATGTACTGTGTGTGTATATATATATATATATATATATATATATATATATATATATATATATATATATATATATATATATATATATATATATATATATATATATATATTATATGAAATCCACGAAGGAAAGAGAAACAATGGAGTGCTGCAAGGCCTTTCGACTTATAGGCCTTTACTTAGTACTCCATTGTTTCTTTCCTTTGTGGATTTTGTCTTTATTTATATATTCATCACGTTCCATATTAAGGGCAGAGCAAAAGAAAGGGCATATCAATGTAAAGGAATTGACAGTTGGAATGGATTTCGGTGGAAATTTAGCCCCACCGCAATCGTTTCTGTCTAAAGATATTCAATCGTAACATTGTGAAGATCTTCACAGATGAAGACGTTGGAAAACACTGGTTTAGTTTTTGTTTTTGTTTTTGAGAGAGATTCGACAGATTTCATGATCAATGTTTGACTATCAATTTTGAAAGTGAATTATGATTAACGTACACTCAGCAAGGAAAGTGAGGATACAGTTTTTAAATCTTCGGACATATATTGCTCAATAATGTGACATCTGGCAACTTTAGAAAGGGAGGAGCTTCAATCTTATTGTGTTTGTTTTTTGCTTGACCTCCTATAACTTTCAATCATATTCTACAGTTCTGAAATCATTGATACTTAAATGCAGTAGTAAGCTTTGCAGTATTCGTTCAAGTTGTAATTTGCAGCGACAGTTCTGAGCAAAATAAAATTTTTTCGACATAACCTACCAAGTAACCTTACACAAATGAATTTATGACACCACAATGAGTGGAATGCTTGCATAATAGGAAACGCGATCTTCCATAATGAAATCAAGAGTTCAATTTGAGCAATGTCCAACGAAAAACGTGTGGGAACAATAAAGGAACGAATGCAATGTTTGATGAGAGAGAGAGAGAGAGAGAGAGAGAGAGAGAGAGAGAGAGAGAGAGAGTTGCTGTTGTGTAAGCCTAGGCCTATATGTAGAGCTACTCATTTCATTATTTTTTTTTTTCTTTTAAAGATTAGGCGATACTATATTTGTAAAGTATGTTTTAGCAATGGAGAGAGAGAGAGAGAGAGAGAGAGAGAGAGAGAGAGAGAGAGAGAGAGAGAGAGTTGCTGTTGTGTAAGCCTAGGCCTATAAGTAGAGCTACTCATTTCATTATTTTTTTTCTTTTAGAGATTGAGCTATACTATATTTGTATAGTATGTTTTTAGAGTAGAGAGAGAGAGAGAGAGAGAGAGAGAGAGAGAGAGAGAGAGAGAGAAACTATGGCAATGTCAAAAAATCCAGTTACTTGTGTTTTCCGCCGAAGCTCCTGCGCTGCCCCTCACATCATAGAGAACGCTCTTGCGGATTTAAATAGATTTGGTCAACCTACCCTAGGTGTCACAACATTTACTGCCATCAATTCCAGCTGACTTTTAACACCGTGAAATACAAACATGAATGTGTAAAAATTAAAGAAATTATCATTACCTCGTATGATGATGCAAAAACAAGCCTGTTCATAACGGAAAACGAGTAAATATTGCCGTTCTGATGAACTGTACTACATTGAGATATCCACACACTACCTTTTAGATCTCTATGAACGAAGTCATCTGAGAAATTCTGATTACTTTGGACATGCATGGTGTTTTTAAGTATCTGAGCGTTTTTGTTTTGCAGATTTAACATACAGTATATGATATAATATGCATTGTATTTTCATATTCTACAGTAAATTTACCGAGGTTATGTGTTTTCTGTAAGAAAAAAAATTAAAATTCGATGAACGAAATCTAATGAAAACTGTATCCTCACTTTTCTTGCCGAGTGTACATGAAAAGATTGGTTTGTTCTAGAAACTGGATGTGAAACTTTGGTCACATGCAAAATTACGAAGGAACTAAACATAGTTCGCATCAAACGACTAATTTCTGGAAGCGAATTTATTATTATTATTATTATTATTATTATTATTATTATTATTATTATTATTATTATTATTATTATTATTATTATTATTATGCAGCCTAATTGTACTCCTGGCTTCATTCGCCTTTTAGTGAATGGCAGAGAGTACTACCGAGACGTCAAGGAATAAATAAACTTTGGACAGCAGTTATATTATTTACCTGCTGCTACAAAGAAACTGATTCGAGAGACTCAGAAACTGCTATATAAACTTAACGCCATCCAGACGGCCATTCATTTTAATTATTATTATTATTATTATTATTATTATTATTATTATTATTATTATTATTATTATTATTCTTGAAGAGGACCCGCTTTGAGGCAAAATTCGTTGAAAACATGAAGATCATTATTTTTATTAAAAAATACTCATAGTAGGATGAGTCTTAAATGGAGAGACAAATCCACAGTTATGCATGAGCTTGAAAAAGGGGAGCCGAACAGATTCCCGAAAGCTGTCTGTACAGTTTCATCTTTAAATATATGTACATATGCATAACTGGATTTGTTTCTCCATTATTATTATTGTTGGAATGAAAATCAGTGCCCTACAACAGACGCAAATACTCTAGTACCCTCAATCATGAAGCACCATACCCACGGTTGGATTGATCAAGAGTCTTCCCCGAATGAACAGTTCGAATTTTCGAGTGCCACTTCTATTTCCGGGAAGGACACACTCGGCTAATCTCCCTTGTATAGCAAGAAAGTGATGAGAGGCTCTTGGCCCATTCCAAGGAAACGAGAGAGAGAGAGAGAGAGAGAGAGAGAGAGAGAGAGAGAGTAAATTAAGATAAATTTGTCAACGGTGTTCAGAATCTGTAAATCAGATTATTTCCTATGCCTCTCTCTCTCTCTCTCTCTCTCTCCAACCCTACCATCCTCAAAGTGTTAAGAATTTGTAAATTAGATTATTCCTTTTGGCTCCCCCCCCTTCTCTCTCTCTCTCTCTCTCTCTCTCCATCATCCTCAGGCAAGGATATGCCGTCTCTTGGAATCAGTAGTGTTAAATATTAGCCTCTCTTTGTAAGCGTAAAATTGGTACAAAAATATGAATCCACACAACCAAGAGAACTTAATTCGAGAAACTGAAAGGCCAAGTCTCAACCAAAGGTTTGAGAGCGTTAGATTAAACGGTCAATATAATAACTTGGGCAATGACACTATATGTGAAACCTGAAATGACGATTGATAGGGCCACTGATAATCCTCTAGTTAATATGCAACAATTGGGCGGAATGCTGCTATCGGAAATAACAGCAAAAGACCATTTTCATTGTGAATAGTCATATCCCTCATTTCCCTGTGGAAGGTTGAACAGGAAATCAATTGCAGCATTTTTCCACTTAAATTAAAATAATACCTGCAACAACAGTACCTCCATTCGATACAGTTATCGTTATCTGAATTATGCTCCATCCAAATAAAGTAATTGTACTCGCTTATGAAATAAATATCCTGACAGGGGCTATCGTTCAATATAATGATCCACCTTACGGTGAAATTGCATATATATAAATTACACATCAAAGAACAATGGAAGTTTCCCACTGGACACTGAATTATTTACTTATTTACAAACTACATGCAAGAGGAAGACCGAAGCGAAGGTGGATGGATGCAGTTAGAGAAGACCTGAGAGACAAACAATTATTGTCATGAGGACGATTTGTTTGACCGAGCCAGGTGGAGGAGTTAAGCTGTCAGAAACATCGACCCCCACTGGGGAGTGGGGGAAGAAGCAGAGAAAGAAGAAGACAAACCACATGGACGAGATGAATCATTCTGAAATAATCAATTATCCATTACTGTTCTTATACACGTACTTACACCTGCTGTATAGTACACGCAGGACTAAAGTCACTTATAAACTTTTAATGGGGAGACAAACACATATTATATTACATACAAGAATGCAGGTGAGAATAGCAGACAGACAAACAGCGAGACACACTATCTCCTGTCAAATCCTTCCATAACCGGTGATCCTTTTTTTAGTTTTCTGTAAAAGAAAACTATTGTGCCGGTCTGTCCTCCCTCAGATCTTAAAAACTACTGAGGCTAGAGGGCTGCAAATTGCTATGTTGGATCACCCACCCTCCAATCATCAAACATACCAAATTGAAGCCCTCTAGCCTCACTAGTTTTTATTTTACGTAAGGTTAAAGTTAGCCATAATCGTGCTTCTGGAAACGATATAGGATAGGCCACTTCCCGGCCGTGGTTAGAGTTTCATGAGCCACGGCTCATACACCATTTTACCTAGACCACGGAAAGACAGATCTGTTTTCGGTGGCCTTGATTATATACTGTAGCGGCGGTACAGAAAACTGGATTGCGCCGAAGAAACTACGTCGCATTTTTTACTTGTTAAGATGATGAAATGAGATAAAGCCCTAAGGAAGGGTTCAAGGGAACATAATTGTGGCAATAAAAATAGATACCTGGAGACAAGACGAAACCAATCTTTGACTTTTAAAGATGTCGAAATAAAATATAAGGATCTATAAAACATAAAAAGGATATACTACAAGAGAATAATAATAATAATAATAATAATAATAATAATAATAATAATAATAATAATAATAATAATAATAATAATAATAATTAGATGAAAAAGACGTAAATAAATATATTGATAACTATACAAAATTCAAGTATAGAATTATTGTTATCATTATAAAAAAAAGAGGAACAAAAAATTCTCAAAAGAAACAGCACATGTAATAACAACAATAATACGGAAAATACTTATTCTGAAACCATAACATTTCCTCCAAGACTAATTAACATTACAATTAAAACGTCCCTCACGTACAGCATCATCCCTTTATTACTTGCAGGTCATTAATGAAGCTCCCCAAGCTTCTGCTTCCCTGTGACAACGGCGTTCCCCTGACAACAGCGCTTGATTACAATCACCTGAGTGCAGGAAGTCGGGACCAAAAGGGTCTGAAAACCAGCTTCACTTGAATTACTATTTATACTCATATTTTGCCTTCCGTGACCGGCAAAGTTCTTCCCTGTTTAGTTTTCTGTCAAAGAAAGCTTGAGATGGCTGTCTGTCCGTCCGTCCGCACATTTTATGTCCGCCCCCAGATCTTCAAAACTACTGGGGTAAGAGGGCTGCAAATTGGTATGTTGATCATCCACCCTGCAATCATCAAACGTACTGAATTGCAGCCCTCTAGCTTCAGCAGGTTTTATTTCATTCAAGGTAAAGGTTAGCCATGGATTCGTATCTGGCACCGCTATAAGTGCCAGCAAGGCAGGCCACCACCGGGATGTGGGTGAAAGTTTCATGGGCCGTGGCTGAGTTTCATACAGCATTATACGCTTCGGCGCATTTTTTACTTGTTAATTTCTTATCTTCCTTTTTATTCTAATAGGAAAACTGAACAAGTTATGGTTGACCAAATAATACTCGGCCGTTTCAAAGGGAGTGTTAATGGACTCCGCTTTTTCAGTCCTGAAATTCACTGAACTTTTGAATTCCTCTCCAGATATAAACCGAACAAAAAATAAGTGAAAAGAAAACAATGATCTTAGTAAAATTCTGACGCTTTTCACACCCAGTGATTAATACGCTGTCTTCAACGTACTTCTTTTCTTACTAGATACTCATCATGTATTAAAGGGACAAAACATTTAATACTAATTGCCTCCCCAATGGAGGCTATCTTGTCATATTTGATTTGTTCGTCTCTTTGTCCGCTTTTACCAGATTTAAACAAAAAGTTAAGTGTGGATTTTTACAAAAATTCTACAATAAGTGGACCTCCTGACTGACAACAAGTAATCAAAGTTTGGGAATGATGAGGATGTGGATATGGGACCGGGGAGGGGTGGGGGGTAGGATTAGCTCAGTCTTGGCGGAGGTTTGCCGGCTCGTTTTATGCTCTCGTTCCTTTCCTTATCGTAATCACAACGAGAAATACTGAAATTCAATCTCCCCTCAAGAGGCCGACGACAGCGTCCCTTTAATATCTATATCGAGCATCCATCCACTGGGTGGAATGACTGAATGGGCTGAATTATGGAAGCCCCTCCGCCCGATCCATCACCTCCTGCTCGAGCACGACCTTTCCCACGAGCGACTGAAAGGTCACATCAAGGTGTCACTTGAAAATGTGGTCTGTGCTACCAGATCGAATATCCGCTATCAGACTTGTCCTCTCGATCGATAATCAGAGAAGAAGAAGCTGTGATAACAATCAAAATGTGTTTATGAAAAGACAAACATGAGACAACTGAATGTGATGCCATCAGCAACAACAACAACAACAATAATAAAGAGAAGAAAAAATGGTAACTGACTGAAGACAGTGCCACTTGCAAAAGGAAAGTCGACTTTAGTTATTTGAGCAAATACACCTTAAAATAAAAGGAAAACTAGTCGTAATAATGGCATTATCATTATGGGCTTTGAAGACTACGCTTAAATAGATGGAAGTAAATGTCTTTAGTTTTAGGACTGTTGCTTTTAAGAAAAGATGCAAGCTTCCCGCAGCTGAAATTACAGCTTTCCTCTCCAAAACAAATCGGCCATTACCAAATATATATACATACATACATACAAACATACATATATACGTATGTACAGTATGTATATGTGTGTGTATATGTATGTGTGTGTTTGTATATATATATAAGTAACAGTAATAAATTCCGTTGCAAACAAGAAGACAATTTTCTGTCTCAACGTCCATCGAGTGGAACGCTATATTATCAGGGATAAATAACGCGCCCATTGAAGCGAAGAAGGCAAAGAGAGTTTCTGGGGCAACAAAATTCTCATTTCTGAGATATTAGATCTACCTCATTTCGAAGCCACTATATAACCATGTCTGCTTATACTTCATCGTAACATATTTGCTAAAGAACACCACATAACTCTGGATAACCTAAACAGGATGAATAAAACATCCGGTGCTGCTTGCAAATGACGTAGAGTTCTTCCCAACATTTCAGTACATCACAAAACAAGCTTCAAAATAAAAATGGTACAGCATTACAATCATTACCTTTTTTTGTAGACGGTCCACTCGGCTGATTGCTTGGCAGGATGGAAGCATTGTGTTAAATAACAGTGGGCATTGTTCTCTTTTTTTCTACAAGCTAATCATATACAGATTAACCTTCCAATTAGAGATATAAAAAACGATATGCATTTTTGTGAGGCAGTATATCTTGAAAGATGCAATTACTAAGACTGTGATCTTTTTGTAGGGTAAACTGTTCAAACCTTTGGTTTAAAAGCTTCTTCAGACGATGTTCATCACAAACAACATGTGTACAAACAATCAACAGTAATACTCCATGTAAGGACGATCTCCAAATGTCATTGTACCAGACTTCACAGTTCCTCACGCAACTATAGGCCTAGTCCCACTATAGGTTTAAAACTGGAATCATTCGACACCAGTCACAAACACAACTAACTTGTTGGTTTTCTATAAATAATGACATAACGGGGAACTTATAGCTCACATTATAAATTTACCCAGCTTCAGTTATTGCGCCAATGAAAACTACCATTTCGTTTTGAAACCATTCATATCTTTCTTTCCATTCAAACTTCAAACAACGTCGATACTACGGAAGAATCACGACACAAATGCAGGGTTATTACTGACTAGGTTTTTGCGCAGCGAAAGAAGGCACGAGTAGGTTGCTCTATGTTACTTACACGATTACGACAATGAACGGAAACCAGTCTTCAAAGCACTCACAAAAAAATAAACAGTAACAATGAATACCAAGGGAGCACATATTCTTAGGGAACAGGAATGTACAGTAGTTACGTAAACAAAATTTCCAATAAAAGGAATAATAGACTTTTTCCAGAGTAAAAGTCATTCGATAATCAGTTACACATAAGGCATCCTTAATAACGTTAAATTATTATAATATGAATGAGTTAATCAGTAGCAATTGTGGGATTGTCAATTAGTCAATAAGTATTGCTGTTCGCTGGAGATGACAAAATGCTTCAGGCAGAAAATGCCGCGGGGTGGTGGTGAAGCTGAGCATTGTTGCCTCTAAATAGAAACAGTCATTTTAACATTTTACGAAGGCGTATTTTAATGACGACTGAACATTACACGTCTTATGAGTATTGCTATTCAAGACTGGTGTTTATCATTTGTCTTTATTGGGTATTAAATAAGAAATTATACCAGAAATCTAGTGGTATGGAAAAAACTGACAACTCTTTCGTAAGCTGAGCTCTCCGACAGACAATTTAAAATAAGGACTCCATTGGCTATCATAATATAGTAAAAGTGCTTAAAAGTGTAAACCGTAATGGTGTTGTTTAAGGTGGTTATTAATGAGAACGTCGGCCTGGGAAATTTAGTATAATAACTTTTGTAGTGTATGGCTGAACATACTAATACCTTCATGGGCTACGATAACAGAACAAATGCCCTTTGGTGTAAGTATGAGCAATCAATATAAGCATGTGAATTGTGACTGCTGAAAATGCTGTTAAAATTCTTTGAGAACCAGTCTAGTACATACCATTTCATTCGGCCTTGAAGTGATTCGAAAGTCTTATTAGCATATATCGGGACTTCGATATTACCATACTTACGGAAATGGAATGGCAGCCATAGGCCTAGCCTAGCGATGGTTCATCATGTGAGAAGTGGCACCACATTTTGGTGACGAGTTTGTAATCATGATAAACATACGCCTCATTATCAACAGCACGGCGATGCAATATTTGAAAATGGACAAAGCCACTGCATTGAAGAGTTTCGGTTTAACAAGCATTAGCTGGCAGTGTTTCTCCCAGTTAGCGTGCAGTAGCGTAAGGAAAGTTTCATGCGCATAAATATTTCTACAAATTACGCCGCAGCTTCCAAGAAATTTGCATTCAGTAAAAGTTTACGCCGTAGAGAACAAAATGGATTTGCAGATAAGGGGACGAGTTAAGTGAAGACGCTCAGGCCTACCCTTTCTCTGGCACTGAATAGGCATTGGATGCCCTACCCTTCTTTGAGGAGACTAGACCTACAGTGTCCATCTGCTGGTAATGATGACAGAGGTATGTCTTTATGAACCTATTAAGTAGTCTGTTGTCCCTGATTGCTCTTGTATATTATTTGTGAATTTTTCAAATGACTGACGAGGAGATGACAAAGACCACACACACACACACATATATATATATATATATATATATATATATATATATATATATATATATATATATATATATATATATATATATATATATATATATATATATATATATATATATATATATATATATATATATATATATATATATAAACTTGGGTGCACTCCTAAGGCAGTAATGCTCAGTGGGACAGTTAACGCATTCGTTCAGTCTAGATTGATCATATGAAGGATTATTTGTATTGTCATTTATTTTATGATGATCCAATTCTTGATCAATTTTAGGCATGACAAGTGTATAGAAATGTAGTTGGGTTTGTTTCTGACGCTTATTAGTTTAATGCATAGGCATTTCATTTATTTTTGTTACTTGCGATGAGGTTCATCTTTGACTGGAGTATGAAAAAGGTACTTGGAGCCACTTTCCCTAAAGTGAATTTTTCATTTACTTTATTAAATAACCAAGGAACTTTAATGGGGATAGTTGTTGGCACTCAGCAGCAAGCTCTCTCTCTCTCTCTCCCAGCAAGTGGATTATTCAGTATCATTTAGTATAACCAAACTGGAAATGGAGACACTGGTTAGCACTCTGCAAGCCATCCGCCCACCCCACTCTCTCTCTCTCTCTCAGCAAGTGGATTATTCAATACCCTTTTACACTACTGTACTCAGACTTCCGCGTTGTGTTGCTATTTGATACAGGGTGAGTGGAGGTAAAAACCATATTTCCACGTCGTGAAATGTAGAACTTCCGTTTCAGTTTATTGACTCTTAGAGCCAGCGGTTTAAAAATGAAAGGGGCTAAATTGCTCGGCGTTTTTTTCCTGTGATATTGAAGCTGTTAGTGATAACTGAATGGCCATTTAAGGCCTCGCTAACTTTGAAATTACATTTATATTAAATAGATTACAAGCTAAATAACCGTAAAAAAAATCATTGTCATGCTACCTTCAGATAGATATTATTTTAGAAAAATTTAAAGGCTTACCGGATTCCTCCTTTATTATCGATAAACTAAGACTTTTGGTAGCTTTAAATACTAATACTGTAAATTCAGAAGACTGTTTATATTGTAAACTTAGGATATAGTTAAATAATAATTGTTACTTCGATGATAGTTCATTTATGTAGAGAAATTAAAATGATCATTGATTACTTTCGTCACATTTAGCAGATTTCTGGATTCAATTCTAACGTGGACGCCGCACCCACCCTGAATGCAGGTGACTGCCCGCCTCTACCTTCATGAGTGGTGGTTCTCTCCCCCTCTCTCATGATTTTCGTATCCGACTATTCAAAAGCTCTCCGTGCTGTCAGTACACCGTAGGCATTACTTAAGGTTCTTTGCAGCGTGCCTTCGGCCCATAGCTACAACCTCTTTCGTTCCTTTTACTGTACCTCCTATCATATTCTCTTTCGTCCATCTTGCTGTCCACCCTCTCCTAACAGTTGATTCATAGTGCAACTGCGAGGTTTTCTTCCTGTTACACCTTTCAGTCCTTCTGTCAATTTCCGTTTCAGGGCTGAATGACCTCATACCTCCCAGTGCTTGGCCTTCGGCCTAAATTCTATATTCAATTCAGTTCGATTTTCTGTTCCGTCACATTTATCACAGCCTACTTTGGAGGACTCGTTAAATCTAAAATTTAAAGTTGACCAAATATTGTTTCCAAGCAAACAAGGGATACCCGTTTCTCAGCAACTGGTTTATGGGAGCCCCTGAACTCCATACACATGCTTAGTACTAACATTAGGAAAACTAGTGACATTGCAGCAATAGTCTTGAATCCAGGAAAAAAAGTCACAGGGAAGAAAGTCACAAGAAAAAGTCACACATTAATATTTCCTAGATAGTGACCCCCAAGGGTTTTAACCCGGTGTGCCACCTGTGCGAGGTGTTTAGTATGAGTCCGTTGGGGATTACCGTTAAAATATAAACAAAAGACTGTAAATTAATGAGTTTTTTCCTGGGACTTTTTTTTCATAGCCAAAATTGTGACTTTTTCCATGACTTTTACTGTATTACCGGCCACCACAGGTGAATACTGGTGAAAAACTCTGTAGTCTCATGAGCAAGTAGCTTATTGCATGTAGACTTATAAACTATACTGGATTAAGAATCAACAGCTTGACTTATGAAATGCTAAGCTATTCTTCCCCTTTCTACAGCATTAGGCCTCGAAGTGATTACTGTATGTTAATTGAGTTGCACTGTGACGATGGCTTTCGGGAACTTTAGGCGTTACATTATCAAAAGGAGTATTGGTTCTAAAAAACTTTCCATTCAATTATATCTGAAGTATTTTTAGCTCAAGATTTTAATTTGTTAGTTAATTTTTTTTTGGCAAATAGACACTCACGAATACGTTTTCCAAAGTAAGTATAGTTTATGTAAGTATAATTTATCTGCTGGTATAATTTATCCTTTGGGAATGTCAGTATAAGTTTTGTACGATAACGTTAATTCAAACATTGTACTGCAAGCAAATGAACTTTAGTTCGCATTTAAGGAATCCTTTCTTAAAGATGATATGTACATATCGTTCAACGCAGCTTTCCAGCGCTATAAGTAAAACTGCAAATGTCTAGTATGTTCATATATAGTTGTTTGAGCGGATATGTGCATTCGTAAGAGTGTGCTCTCTTGCTCACGCGCATGCACGGGCGCGCGCGCGCGAGAGAGAGAGAGAGAGAAAAGGGAGAGGGGCTACTGCGTATTATATGTAATCCGATTACAGAGGAATGGTTACAGATTAATTTACGTGCGAATGGGAAGGGCGATTTCCTTCGGCAAAATGTCTTTGCGTTTCATTGTGGATGGGGAACATTTTTTAGAAAAAGGCGCTACTGGTGCTATATATATATATATATATATATATATATATATATATATATATATATATATATATATATATATATGTATATATATACAGTACAGTATGTGTGTGTGTGTGTGTGTGCGCGCTTGCGTGTGTGTGTGTGTGGATATTAAAATAACAGCATTTAAATATACATCTGTCTAGGTGCG
>NC_089764.1:37350251-37445251 GCF_040412425.1 Macrobrachium rosenbergii
AATCCTTATTATTACCCATATTAGATAATGGAGATAATACGCAAACCATCATAGTGATGAAGCGCAGGGTTTAGTTTCGAGTAACTCAAAAGAAAGATAGAGTTCTTAGAAGAACTAACCCAAAATGAAAAAATAGAAATATTGAATATAAGTGAAACCTGGTATTCCCAAGAGACTGGTAATGATGACCAGATAAAGGGTTTCCAAACTTATAGATCAGATAGAAAAAATAGAAATCAAGGGGAACCGCGATATATGGGAGAGATGCCAATCAAGGAAAAATCTGTGAGAAATATAGTAACACAGAATGTGAATTAATAGCGGTAGAATTTGAATCTGAAAAATTAGTGAACATTGTAATATATAGACCCCTAATACTAAAGAGTTTGACATAATAATTGAAAAATTGGATGAAATATGTAGAAATCACAAGGACTGGACTATACTCCTAACGGAGACTTTAACTTTCCTTTTGTAGAATGGAAAGAACGAATAGGAGACTGTGGTTGTATTTATACATATAAAAAGAGAGCAATAGTAGTGCAGAAGATAAGAGGCAATTTGAAAAGCTATTAGATATGCTACTAGAACATAACATTCAGCAAATAAATCACCTACCAACAAGAAAGGATAATATTTTAGATCTAGTATTTGTGAATGAGGTGAACTATGTTAAAGAAATAATAGTATATAACACGAGTATTTCGGACCATAATGTCATAGAACTAACAGTCCGTTCCAGAACATATGAAAACAGAGAAAAGCAAGAAACGAAAAAATGGGAAGGATATGGAAAATACAATTTCTATAGTAAGAATATAAATTGGTCAAAAATAAATGAAGAATTAAACAAAGAATGGGAAAATATATTTGTAAGTGATGATATACAGGTAAATACCGATATATTATATAAAATATTAGAGGAAATAGTGGAAAAATATATACCGAAGAAAAAAGTAATCATCAGTCACGAATTCCAAGAGACAGAAGGATCTTGTTCCAGAAAATTAGAAAGTGGAAAAAAGCTCTTGCAAAAGAAAAGAATGCATGGAAAGTGATGGAACTAAAAAGTAAGATAGAAAATGCAGAACAAAAGATTATACAATCAAAAGAAAATGAAAAAGGGAACCTAGAAGAAATGACACTACAAAATATCAAGCAAAACCCTAAAATTTTTTATTCATATGCAAAAAAGATGAATAAAATAAGAGTAGAAATAGGCCCTCTAAGAATTGAAGGAGATTAACGAATGAAAAAAGGAAATATGTAACATATTAGCAGAAAGATATAAGAGTGAATTTACACCTAGAATTGGAAATGAAGATAATGATACAGAAATAAGAGATGAAAATACTGAATACTTATCAGATATAGATATTACAGAAGCCGATATTGTGCAGGCTATTAATGAAATTAAAAATGGATCAGCAGCAGGACCAGATGGAGTACCTGTCATATTGTTAAAGAAAGTGGTTCATTCAATCGCAAAGCCGCTAGCAATATTATTAAGACAAAGTATAGATACAGGCAAGATTTATGATGAGCATAAATTAGCATATATTACTCCTACTTTCAAAAGTGGTTCAAGACTAGAGGCAAGTAATTATAGGCCTGTGAGTCTGACATCTCATATTATGAAAGTATATGAAAGGGTAATGAAAAAAAATATAATGAAACATTTAATGAAAAATAGATTGTTCAATATAGGACAACATGGTTTTGTACCGGAAAAAGTACACAAACCCAACTGTTAGTCCACCATGAAAGCATATATAAAAATATGATAAATGAAAAAGATACAGATGTGGTTTACCTAGACTTTGCAAAAGCTTTTGACAAGGTAGATCATAATATATTAGCGAAAAAAATTAGAAAACATAACATTGTTGACAAAGTAGGAAGATGGATAAAAGAATTTTTGCAAAACAGAAAACAGATAGTGATTGCAAACGATGAGAAATCGGATGAAGCTACGGTAATATCCGGTGTACCACAGGGTACGGTGTTAGCTGCATTGCTGTTTGTGATTATGATTGCAGACATAGACAGTAATGTTAAGGACTCAGTAGTAAGAAGTTTCGCAGATGACACAAGAATAAGTAGAGAAATTGCTTGTGATGAAGATAGGAACTCGCTACAAAGAGACCTAAATAAAATATATAAATGGGCAGAGATAAATAGGATGGTATTTAAATCTGATAAATTTGAATCAATGAACTATGGTGATAAAGTAGGAATGCTATATGCATATAAAGGACCTAATAATGAGACAATCACAAACAAGGAAGCAGTTAAAGACCTTGGTGTGATGTTGAATAGGAATATGTTATGCAATGATCAAATAGCAATTCTATTGGCAAAATGCAAAGCAAAAATGGGAATGTTGTTCCGGCACTTCAAAACAAGAAAAGCTGAACACATGATTATGCTTTATAAAACGTACGTACGTAGTCCACTTGAATATTGCAATATAATATGGTACCCACACTACCAAAAGGATATTGCACAAATAGAGAGTGTACAAAGGTCATTTACAGCTAGAATAGAAGAAGTTAAGGACCTTGACTACTGGGAAAGACTAAAATTCTTAAATTTATATAGTCTTGAAAGGAGAAGAGAACGCTACATGGTAATTCAAGCATGGAAACAGATAGAAGGAATTACCGAAAATATCATGGAACTAAAATTATCAAAAAGAGCAAGCAGAGGTAGATTAATAGTGCCAAAAAACTATACCAGGAAAATTAAGGAAAGCACACAGGACATTAATCCACCACGCACCAGTATCGATAATGCAGCGTCTATTCAATGCGCTACCAGCTCATCTGAGGAACATAACAGGAGTGAGCGTAGATGTGTTTAAGAATAAGCTCGACAAATATCTAAGATGCATCCCAGACCATCCAAGACTGGAAGATGCAAAATATACCGGAAGATGCGTTAGCAACTCTCTGGTAGACATCAAAGGCGCCTCACACTGGGGACCTGGGGCAACCTTGAACAGAATTGTAAGGTCTGTAAGGTCTCTCTCTCTCTCTCTCTCTCTCTCTCTCTTACAGTAGAAATGGCCTTTCTCTCTCCCCCTTGTAATGGCCTCTCTCTCTCTCTCTCTCTCTCTCTCTCTCTCTCTCTCTCTCTCTCTCTCTCTCTCTCAATGGAAGTGTCCTTTCTCTCTCCCCCTTGCAATGGTCTCTCTCTCTCTCTCTCTCTCTCTCTCTCTCTCTCTCTCTCTCTCTCTCTCTCTTACAGTGGAAATGGCCATTCTCTCTTCCCCCTTGCAATGGTCTCTCTCTCTCTCTCTCTCTCTCTCTCTCTCTCTCTCTCTCTCTCTCTCTCTCTCTCTCTCTCTCTCTCTCTTTCTCTCAATGGAAGTGTCCTTTCTCTCTCCCCCTTGCAATGGTCTCTCTCTCTCTCTCTCTCTCTCTCTCTCTCTCTCTCTCTCTCTCTCTCTCTCTCTCTCTCAATGGAAGTGTCCTTTCTCTCTCCCCCTTGCAATGGTCTCTCTCTCTCTCTCTCTCTCTCTCTCTCTCTCTCTCTCTCTCTCTCTCTCTCTCTCTCTCTCTCTCTCTCTCTCTCTCTCTCTCTTACAGTGGAAATGGCCATTCTCTCTTCCCCCTTGCAATGGTCTCTCTCTCTCTCTCTCTCTCTCTCTCTCTCTCTCTCTCTCTCTCTCTCTCTCTCTCTCTCAATGGAAGTGTCCTTTCTCTCTCCCCTTTGCAATGGTCTCTCTCTCTCAAAAAAATCAAATACATATAAAAAACCAAGGAAAAAATGAAACAAATAAAGAAAAGAACAAAGATCATGTGATGAAGGCAAAAAGCAAGCCAACAACACATTATGAAAAGTCAGCACCACGATATGAGCCATCAGCACCTAGATATAGCACAAGGAACAAGCAATGTATCTATGATGCCAGGGGATGGTGCAGATATGGAGATAAGTGCAGGTTTATGCACAAAGTGAATAAATATGAAGCTGGAAGAACAAATATAATGGAAAAGTTGGATTTTTTTTAATGTACGAATTTCTGGAAATGAAAAAAAGATCAACATATCAGAACAGGAAAGAGACATGGGAAAATCCTTATTATTACCCATATTAGATAATGGAGATAATATGCAAACCATCATAGTGATGAACGCGCAGGGTCTAGTTTCGAGTAACTCAAAAAGAAAGATAGAGTTCTTAGAAGAACTAACCCAAAATGAAAAAAATAGAAATATTGAATATAAGTGAAACCTGGTATTCCCAAGAGACTGGTAATGATGACCAGATAAAGGGTTTCCAAACTTATAGATCAGATAGAAAAAATAGAAATCAAGGGGAACCGCGATATATGGGAGAGATGCCAATCAAGGAAAAATCTGTGAGAAATATAGTAACACAGAATGTGAATTAATAGCGGTAGAATTTGAATCTGAAAAATTAGTGAACATTGTAATATATAGACCCCTAATACTAAAGAGTTTGACATAATAATTGAAAAATTGGATGAAATATGTAGAAATCACAAGGACTGGACTATACTCCTAACCGGAGACTTTAACTTTCCTTTTGTAGAATGGAAAGAACGAATAGGAGACTGTGGTTGTATTTATACATATAAAAGAGAGCAATAGTAGTGCAGAAGATAAGAGGCAATTTGAAAAGCTATTAGATATGCTACTAGAACATAACATTCAGCAAATAAATCACCTACCAACAAGAAAGGATAATATTTTAGACCTAGTATTTGTGAATGAGGTGAACTATGTTAAAGAAATAATAGTATATAACACGAGTATTTCGGACCATAATGTCATAGAACTAACAGTCCGTTCCAGAACATACGAAAACAAAGAAAAGCAAGAGTCGAAAAATGGGAAGGATATGGAAAATACAATTTCTATAGTAAGAATATAAATTGGTCAAAAATAAATGAAGAATTAAACAAAGAATGGGAAAACATATTTGTAAGTGATGATATACAGGTAAATACCGATATATTATATAAAATATTAGAGGAAATAGTGGAAAAATATATACCGAAGAAAAAAAGTAAGCATCAGTCACGAATTCCAAGAGACAGAAGGATCTTGTTCCAGAAAATTAGAAAGTGGAAAAAGCTCTTGCAAAAGAAAAGAATGCATGGAAAGTGAAGGAACTAAAAAGTAAGATAGAAAATGCAGAACAAAAGATTATACAATCAAAAGAAAATGAAAAATGGAACCTAGAAGAAATGACACTACAAAATATCAAGCAAAACCCTAAAATTTTTTATTCATATGCAAAAAGATGAATAAAATAAGAGTAGAAATAGGCCCTCTAAGAATTGAAGGGCGATTAACGAATGAAAAAAGGAAATATGTAACATATTAGCAGAAAGATATAAGAGTGAATTTACACGTAGAATTGACAATGAAGATAATGATACAGAAATAAGAGATGAAAATACTGAATACTTATCAGATATAGATATTACAGAAGCCGATATTGTGCAGGCTATTAATGAAATTAAAAATGGATCAGCAGCAGGACCAGATGGAGTACCTGCCATATTGTTAAAGAAAGTGGTTCATTCAATCGCAAAGCCGCTAGCAATATTATTAAGGCAAAGTATAGATACAGGCAAGATTTATGATGAGCATAAATTAGCATATATTACTCCTACTTTCAAAAGTGGTTCAAGACTAGAGGCAAGTAATTATAGGCCTGTGAGTCTGACATCTCATATTATGAAAGTATATGAAAGGGTAATGAAAAAAATATAATGAAACATTTAATGAAAAATAGATTGTTCAATATAGGACAACATGGTTTTGTACCCGGAAAAAGTACACAAACCCAACTGTTAGTCCACCATGAAAGCATATACAAAAATATGATAAATGAAAAAGATACAGATGTGGGGTACCTAGACTTTGCAAAAGCTTTTGACAAGGTAGATCATAATATATTAGCGAAAAAAATTAGAAAACATAACATTGTTGACAAAGTAGGAAGATGGATAAAAGAATTTTTGCAAAATAGAAAACAGATAGTGATTGCAAACGATGAGAAATCGGATGAAGCTACGGTAATATCCGGTGTACCACAGGGTACGGTGTTAGCTGCATTGCTGTTTGTGATTATGATTGCAGACATAGACAGTAATGTTAAGGACTCAGTAGTAAGAAGTTTCGCAGATGACACAAGAATAAGTAGAGAAATTGCTTGTGATGAAGATAGGAACTCGCTACAAAGAGACCTAAACAAAATATATAAATGGGCAGAGATAAATAGGATGGTATTTAACTCTGATAAATTTGAATCAATGAACTATGGTGATAAAGTAGGAATGCTATATGCATATAAAGGACCTAATAATAAGACAATCACGAACAAGGAAGCAGTTAAAGACCTTGGTGTGATGTTGAATAGGAATATGTTATGCAATGATCAAATAGCAATTCTATTGGCAAAATGCAAAGCAAAAATGGGAATGTTGTTCCGGCACTTCAAAACAAGAAAAGCTGAACACATGATTATGCTTTATAAAATGTACGTACGTAGTCCACTTGAATATTGCAATATGATATGGTACCCACACTACCAAAAGGATATTGCACAAATAGAGAGTGTACAAAGGTCATTTACAGCTAGAATAGAAGAAGTTAAGGACCTTGACTACTGGGAAAGACTACAATTCTTAAATTTATATAGTCTTGAAAGGAGAAGAGAACGCTACATAGTAATTCAAGCATGGAAACAGATAGAAGGAATTACCGAAAACATCATGGAACTAAAATTATCAAAAAGAGCAAGCAGAGGTAGATTAATAGTGCCAAAAACTATACCAGGAAAATTAAGGAAAGCACACAGGGCATTAATCCACCACGCACCAGCATCGATAATGCAGCGTCTATTCAATGCGCTACCAGCTCATCTGAGGAACATAACAGGAGTGAGCGTAGATGTGTTTAAGAATAAGCTCGACAAATATCTAAGATGCATCCCAGACCATCCAAGACTGGAAGATGCAAAATATACCGGAAGATGCGTTAGCAACTCTCTGGTAGACATCAAAGGCGCCTCACACTGAGGGACCTGGGGCAACCCGAACGAATTGTAAGGTCTGTAAGGTAAGGTAAGGTCTCTCTCTCTCTCTCTCTCTCTCTCTCTCTCTCTCTCTCTCTCTCTCTCTCTCTCTCTCTCTCTCAATGGAAGTGTCCTTTCTCTCTCCCCCTTGCAATGGTCTCTCTCTCTCTCTCTCTCTCTCTCTCTCTCTCTTACAGTGGAAATGGCCATTCTCTCTTCCCCCTTGCAATGGCCTCTCTCTCTCTCTCTCTCTCTCTCTCTCTCTCTCGTACATACATATACCTGTCGTTTTCAGATGTATTTATTAGAGCTGGAATAGACCCATCCTCACCATCGTAGCAAAGTGGGCAATCGTTTTTATTGCTTTTTAGGCTGAAATATATATGTAGAATCTACTGGTCACTTTTACCAGACACATATGTAATTCTAATAGCCACAATGCTCTCTTAACTTCTCGAATTCTTCGCGCTTTTTTGGATGTGCTTGTAACTACGAAGCCGTACATCCAGACGCAAGAACCTGAAGACTGATTGGCGGTCGCGGGACACGAACCCGCGTCGCCTTAACCACAAGGAGGTCACGTTGCCGACCTGACCACGAGAAGGATAAAAGTCTATTACCTCTCGTACATACATATACCTGTCGTTTTCAGATATATTTATTAGAGCTGGAATAGACCCATCCTCACCATCGCAGCTAAGTGGGCAATCGTTTTTATTGCTTTTTAGGCTGAAATATATATGTAGAATCTACTGGTCACTTTTACCAAACACATATGTGGTTAAGGCAACGCGGGTTCGTGTCCCACGACCGGCAATCACAATCTTCAATTTCTTGTGTCTGGATGTACGGCTTCGTAGTTACAAGCACGTCCAAGAAAGCGCGAAGAATTTGAGAAGTTAAGAGAGCATTGTGGCTATTAGAATTACATATGTGTCTGGTAAAAGTGACCAGTAGATTCTACATATATATTTCAATTAAAAAGCAATAAAAACGATTGCCCACTTTGCTACGATGGTGAGGATGGGTCTATTCAGCTCTAATAAATATATCTGAAAACGACAGGTATATGTATGTACGAGAGGTAACAGACTTTTATCCTTCTCGTGGTCAGGTCGGCAACGTGACCTCCTTGTGGTTAAGGCGACGCGGGTTCTTGTCCGGCGACCGGCAATCACAGTCTTCAATTTCTTGCGTCTGGATGTACGGCTTCGTAGTTACAAGCACATCCAAAAAAGCGCGAAGAGTTCGAGAAGTTAAGAGACCATTGTGGCTGTTAGAGTTACATATATATATATATATATATATATATATATATATATATATATATATATATATATATATATATATATATATATATATATATATATATATATATATATATATATATATATATATATATATATATATATATATATATATATATATATATATATATATATATATATATATATATATATATATATATATATATATATATATATATATATATATATATATATATATATATATACGAGATTAATGAATGAAAAGTGAGACAATTAAATTAAAATAGGTACAAATAAATAAAACATAAAAAGTTTATAAAAATAAAAATAAATAAAATTTTATACGAAAATAAAATTAAATATAAGTAAATATAAATATATGAAAATATCAAAACAATAAAAATAGAAAAGTAAAAATGGATAAAACGATTACTTAAATGGAAGGGGAGGGTTGGAAGACATCAGGAGCCATGAAAACGGAGACAGGGAATTAAGTCCAAAGCACTGTAGACAGAGGAGAGGTTACCGAACCAGTCTACATCTTATGTTGTCATATCATTAACTCTAATACGACCGTAATTGTTGTCTAAAGGAAACCTAATGGTAAAGATGAAATTCCCAAAATCATTCCGTACATATGCTGAAGCATCCGTCAAATGTCAAATGTTCTCGTTCGTAAAAAAGTAAATTAAGAACAGATACGCTCGGAACAGAAGAAGGAAATGATTATAAGGTTGCAGAAGAAATATCAATTTACTCCAGCGTTGTATCTCTATATCCGGAAGAGGAATTCGCCCCCTTCATTCAGATCTACTCGTAACGAATCTGGTCAACTTGGCTGGATAATAACAATGGAACTGACGATCTGAAATCAATGAAAAGGACAAAGTCTGCTAAGTTTCATGGGGGCTAAACCTCACCAACTCTACAAGGAGAAAACTTTTTTCTTCAACTGGTCTCATAACTGCCTCCTCTAAATAAGCTAATGAGACGTGACGGAAATAATAGGAATAATTTACAAGTGGGTAAATGTGGCACCGAATATTCTTATGTTTTGCCGCATTCCCTCTTCCCAATGGGAAATGACTATTGGCGCCATATAGTTACAATACTGAACGAGGTAAAAAGGTACAAACAAGGGAAGAAACTGCCTAACGGCTTCAGGAATTCATCGCAGCAGTGAACATTTACAAATAGATTTGACTGCAGCAATTTTAGAGCGGAATACGCAAAGACTTGAGATGATTTCCAAGGCAACACGAATGTTGATAAATCGTACGAAACATATAAAAGCCAAGGAAAAAGGAAAACTTGTCAATAAATTAATTACAATAATTATCACCTACTTAGCACGATCTCACACACGGGAAAATGCTATATAAATAAAACAAGTAAAAAATGCGCAGAAGTTTCTTCGGCGCAATCGAGTTTTCTGTACATCGTATAATCAAGGCCACCGAAAACAGATCTATCTTTCGGTGGTCCTGGTATAATAATGTATGAGCCGCGGCCCCCGGAACTTTAACTACGGCCTGGTGGTGGCCTGGACAATTTCGTTGCCAGACGTACGTTTATGGCTAACTTTAACCTTAAATAAAATACAAACTACTGAGGCTAGATGGCAGCAATTTGGTATGTTGATGATTGGAGGGTGGCTGATCAGCATACCAATTTGCAGCCCTCTAGCCCCGGTAGTTTTTAAGATCTGAGGGCGGACAGAAAAAGTGAGGACAGAAAAAGTGCTGATGGACAGATAAGGCCGGCATAATAGTGTTCTTTTTCAGAAAACTAAAAAAATTATTTCAGCAAAAATAAGTGCAAATAACCAGCAATAAACCACAAAACAAAATTAGGAGCACAAAATAAACACTAAAAACTGAATCCAGTGACAGCTAAAATATAAACAGTTTAATAAAAAAAATAAGCTGCTTCATAAAACATACAAAGCTTAGATAAAAATCAACTGGTTGTGTGTAGCATGAAGGAAAGAGGGACAAAAATAACGACGAATCAGGAGACAGATAAGCAAGCATTATAGGCGAAGGATCACAGGGTAGAGAAAGAACGGGATGCTGAACCAACCTTCACCATCCTGCTGATCAAAGCCTTTGAGAATCAGATTCCATTGGGTGGATAGACATTTAATTCAAGGCCCATGAACATCAGTCTCGATCAAGGACAAGAAACACAAAGATAAAATAGAAGACTTCTCTGTAATAAGATGTCATCGAGGTAAGACAGCCATTTGTCATCATAACATGCTCCCCGGCCGGTAGGCTACTTAGCACTATTGAAGAGCCTTAACGGAGGTTTTACATGTGGAAAATCTTTGTTATGCGGAGAAATGGTCGGATTTCTAGATTATCTAGAAGAACGGCTTGCAGAGGGAAGCAGCTAGACCGCTTCTAGTATGCCATGTCCCTTAACGGAGGTTTTACATGTGGAAAATCTTTGTTTTGCGGAAAAATGGTCGGATTTCTAGATTATCTAGAAGAACGGCTTGCAGAGGGAAGCAGCTAGACTGCTTCTAGTATGCCGTGTCCCTTAACGGAGGTTTTACATGTGGAAAATCTTTGTTTTGCGGAAAAATTATTTTCTTTATTTGCATTACGTAAATTTAGATCAGCCTTGTTTTTCTAGGTTTAATATCTACTTTTTAAGAAAGTCATTTTGTGGCAAGATAGGCGTTGTTTTGAATGGGTATTTGTTTACATTATTTTTGAAAACTTTAATTATCCGTTGTCTGGTCATTTCTAGTGTTTTAATGTGGAAAATCTTTGTTTTGCTTAATTTAACATTATTCAGTGTGGTTAGGCGCCTCTTTCAGTTTGTTTATATTATCGAACTATCGTTTTAACGAGTGTTTTCTGTTTTTACGAGTGTTGATGAACGTTTTAGTGATTCTGGACGTCGGAAAAATGCTCGGATTTCGAGATTATCTAGAAGAACGGCTTGCAGAGGGAAGCACTAGACTGACGTACTGTCCCTTGAGCAGCTGATTGGTTTTTGGAAAATCTTTGTTTTGGTTGACGATTGATTTTGGAAGCTTTTTGGACCACGTTACAGGATCTTCTCTTCGACTGTTGTTCGCAGGTTTTCTTGAAAACTTTGCAACTCGAAAAAAAGTGTTTCCTGATTATCTAGAGCCGCAACTTGGGTCCTTCATATGAGACTCGCTTAAGGAGGTTCCTGTCACCTGTTTTGCGGAAAAATGTTTCGGATTTCTAGATTTCCCTGTTGCAGGAGGATTCCAGGGAGTTGGTGCCGTCCCTTTCTCCCGGTTTTACTGATGAAAATCTTTGCCTGCTGAAAATGGTCGGCTTCTGATCATCTGTTTTCTGCTGTCAATCTGGGAGCTTGCTAACTCGTGAAACGATACATGTGGAAAATAGGAGGCTGAAAACCAGGTAAGACTAATTATCCTCGGTTTTTGCAGAGGGAAGCAGCTAGACCTTCCGTTTGTGTGGATGCTCGGAGGTGTTCATGAAAATCTTTGTTTTGCGGAAAATGGTCGGATTTCACGGCCCTAGAATTTTCTCCTCCGCTGCCTCCACTGATGCAGAGAAAAACTAGATTGCTGTTGGATTATTTGAATAATATAAATATTTATATTGGAAAATTATGTTTTGCTGTGACTTTATAATGGTCACCTGATTTCTAATTATCTAGATAAGGTATCATTTAGCTTTATGTTAATGTCCCTTAAGGGATTATAATTGTTTTTAGTTTTCTCTGCCTTCCTTCTTCCTTTCATTTAGCATTAGGAAAATCTTTGGTTTGCGGAAAAATGGCCAGCAAAAGTGTTGGATCCAAACAAGTTATATATTATGGTCATTTGCTCCTCATTATTTATCTTTGATAGGTTTTTAGTTTTCTTAGTTTGCGGAAAAAATCCAGTGATTTCTAGATTATCTCAGAAGGACAGAGGGTATTTGTAGACTTCCTGTTGTGCCGTGTCCCTAAAGGTTTTATATGTGGAAAATCTTTGTTTTAAATTTTGTATTTATTAGATTATTAAATATTGCTTTGAGTTTTCAGCTAGAGTGTTTGTTGCATGACCTTTAGCACTGAGTGGAAAACTTTTTTTGACAACAATTCTATTTTATTAATTAAGAACTTGCATAACAACCCTAGTATGGGTTGTAACATATATATATATAAATATATATTCAAAAATGGTCGGATTTCTAGATTATCTAGATTATAACATACATACATACATACATACATACATACATAGTATGCCATACATAATAGGTATATATATAAAATATTTATATATATAAAAATATATATATTTATATATTATCTAGAATAATTTGGCTTGCAGAGGATATAATAGACTGCTTACGGTGGCTGGCACTAACGAGGTTTTACATGAAAATCTTTGTATATATAAGCATAATATCTACACTGACAAGTTACAGGGCACGCTTATCTGTACATATCATGGTTTTACTGGGAAAATTTGTAATTGTTAATTTGAATCCTGCATCAACTAGTAGCCGTGTCCCTTAACGGAGGTTTTACATCTGAAAATTCGGAAAAATTCAGATTTCTAAATTATCTAGTGCTTTGATCTGGAAACTAGACTGCTTCTGCATCTGGCTAAATGTAATTTAATATGGAAAATCTTTGCAAGACTGAAAAATGGTGTTATCTGAAATTCTCAGAAGAACGGCTTGCAGACACACACAGCTAGACTGCTTCTAGTATATATATATAACGGAGGTTTTATATATGGAAAATCTTTGTTTTATATAAAATGGTATATTTCTAGATTATCTAGAAGAACGGCTTACAAATGAAGCAGCTTAATATCAAATTCTAGTATACCTCGTGAATCCCTTAACGGAGGTTTTATCATGTGGAAAATCTTTTTATAAGTGATAAATGGATTTTGATTACTGCCGGGTCAGAGGAACCCTCGAGACAGAACTTATCCAGCAACTCCAGTCGAGGTTTACCACTGAGCTATCAAGACAGGTATAAATCATGGTGTAATAAAAATTTCATATATATATTGTGTGAAAAATGACTGTGTGGGGTTGTACGGAGGTTATATATGAAAATGTGTTATGCGGAAAACATATATATACTGATTATCTAGAAGAATATATATATATATATATATATATATATATAACGGAGGTTTTACATGTGGAAAATATTTGTTATGCGGAAAAATGGTCGGATTTCTAGATTATCTATATATATATATATATATATAGTATATATAATATATTATATAAATATATGGAAATATATTATATATACTTATATATATATATATATTATATATACGGAGGTTTTATATATGGAAAATTATGTTATACTTAAAATATATCGGATTTTATATTATCTATACTTATATATATATATATATATATATATATATATATATATATAATAGGTTTTTATATATATAATATATTTATTATGCGGAAAAATATATATATATTTATTATATATACTTATATATAGGTATATAATATATATATGTATATATACGGATTATATATATAAATATCTTTGTTTTGTGGAAAAATGGTCGGATTTCTAGATTATCTAGAAGAAGAGAGAGAGAGAAGCAGAGAGAGAGAGAGATGAGCTCCTTAACGGAAGAATGTTTGGAAAATCTTTGTTTTGTGGAAAACATCGACAGGATTTCTAGATTAGTGGTTAAAATGCTTGACCAGAGGTGAAAATATAGGTCAAGGGTTTTTAACGGTGGTTAGGCATGTGGAAAATGGAGGTGAGTTGGGAAAAATGAGTGCAGGTGATTATGAGAGATGAAGTGCTTACAGGTGGTGAGGGTTTACGTGCTGCTGATGAGTTTTTTCCACCTTGATTCAGCTCTTATAGGATGAAAGTGACAGTGACTGGTCTCTAGATTCCTTTGGAGCGCCACCCTTCAAGACAAGATGAATCATTGGTTTCAAAGCAGGTTTTATATTATTGTCTGGTTTCTGACAATTTTTCTTTCATTTTCCTCATTTATCATTCTGCACAAACACTGCTTTCTAGTTTTCTTTCGCCATTTAGGTTATTCTGTGATCCACTTTTTTCATTGGCGCTTTCTTCATCTAATTCTTCTATTATCGTGCTTGCAATATATATATATATATATATATATCTCTCTCTCCCTTAACTTTTACATGTGGAAAATCTTTGTTATGCGGAAAAATATATATTTAGATTATCTAGAAGATATATATATAGCTATATATATATATATATATATATAATAGGTTTTACATATGGAAAATCTTTGTTATACTGTATAAATATATATGTTTTGTAGATTATCTGAAGTTGTGCAGACCGATCCTGAGAGGGCAAGAGGCGTCTAACGGGGTCATTCTGAAAATCTTTTTATGCGGCGCTAGTCACAAGATTATTAAGCAATATTTGGTTGTAATCAGAACTTTGTGCCTTAACGGAAATCTTGTAAAAATCATTTTTGGGAGGCAAATTTTGTTTTTGTTTTGTAGAAGGGGGCAGAGGAAGCAAAGTTTCTATTTCCCATATATATTGGAAGATAAGGTTTCAGAAATCTTGTGAAAATCAATTTTGTTATGCAAAATGGTCGGATTTCAGAAACCTTATGAAATAATTTTTGCTATGCAATGAGACTAGTATTTCCCTTAACGGAGGTTTTATGGAAAAAAAAAAGTCAATTTTTAATTATCTAGAACTTTGATCACTTCATCGAGGAATAGGATTAACTGAACTGAAAATAGAGTTTGGGGTCGGAAAGGATTATCTAGAAGAACACTGGGACCCATGAGGTCATTAAGCGCTTAAATGGAAATTGACAGAAAAAGGTTTTAACAGGTGGAAAATCTTTGTTTTGCGGAAAAATATGAATCAATTGTTAGAAGAGGGTTAAGGAAAGTAAGATGGAAGAAAGAGAATATGAAAGGAGGTTTTACATGTGGAAAACTTTGGAACGGAAAAATGGGGTTACAGCTAGAAGGGGCCGGAGGCACGCTAGCTTCTAGTATGCCATAAGTAACGGAGGTTTTACAGTGCAAAATCTTTGTTTTGCGGAAAAATGGTCGGATTTCTAGATTATCTAGAAGGCGGGGCGGGGAAGCAGCTAAAAAGTGATGACAAATAAAGGTTTTGATTTTAAAAATAATTGCTCGTTATCAAAATTGTCGGATTTCTAGATTATTGAACAACGGCTTTTGCAGGGAAAGAGAGAATTATGATGCAGATTCTGTTGACTGTGTAAAATAAATGCAGATAGTTTGTACAACATTAATTTCGATGCATAACTGAAAATAAATTTGCATACGTAAAGTAAATTCTGATGTACGATGTGCAGTAAATTCAAACCTTGAATTATAAAATGATTTCCGATTTATAAGCAAACGTGAAATATGACGTAATTTGTAGGATAAACAAAATTCTGAACAATAAAGTTAAAGGTAGGATTCTGACAGCAAATGTAAAAGAAAATTTAATGGAAATTTATACATATCATGTCAATCAAATTCCAACAGTAATTCCCTCTATGCAAATGAGTTTCACTTTGAAAATCTTTCTTTTCCTCCCATGGTGGAGTCTCCTTTCATTTCTGTCTCGTTTAAATTAAATTTAAAGTTTTTGTTCAAATTCATTAACAGTTTCAGAAAATCTTAATTTCGGTGAAATGGTTTCCATTATCTAGAAAAAGTTTTGTTTGAGGAAGCAGTCTAAATTGTCTAGTTTTTACCTGTTCCCGGTGCTCAGGAGGTTGGTCTCTGGAAAATCTCTCTTCTCTCAAATGGTCGGATTTCTAGATTATCTCTCTCTCTCTCTCTAGACTCTTCTAGTATATTTCTCTTAACGGAGGTTTTCTGTTAAAATCTTTGTTTGAGAAAGTCATTCTAGATTATCGAACACAGAATGCTTTGAACGAGACTAAATTTTCAATGCGTTTGGGTTTGACAGGTTTTTAGTTTTCTGACAAAGAAAAGATTATTGTGCCGGCTTTGTCCGTCCGTCCGCACTTTCTCTGTCCGCCCTCAGATCTTAAAAACTTTGTTACCCGGGCAAATGGTGCATTTCTGATTATCTTGATCATCCACCTGCCAATCATCAAACATACTTCTAGTATGCCATGCCCCTTAACGGAGGTTTTACATGTGGAAAATCTTTTTTATTTAAGGTTAAATGGTTAGATTTCTAATTATCGTGCATCCGCAGCAGACGATTCAGTATGCCATGTCCTTAACGGAGGCCGTGGAAAAAGTTTCGGAAAATGGGTCGTGGCCCATTATCTAGAAGAAAGCGTTTGCCGACACCACCGAAAGATAGATCTACTTTCGGTGGACTTGGATTATCGTTGTACGGAGAAAACTCGATTTCGCCAGAGGAAACTTGCAGAGGGCGCTTTTTTGCCATGTTTTAGGTTTTACATGGAAAATCTTTGTTATGATCAAATTTGGGTCACTAGATTATCAAAGAAATTTTTTTTAATTGCAAAGTGCGTTTTCATCCAGCATGGAAGGTTTTGTCGTCGGAAAATCTTTGACGGAGCATCCAGCTCAAAGATTATCTTTGAAGACGTCGATGCAGCTCAGAATCTATTTATAAAATATAGAATAAACGGAGGTTTTATGGGAAAATCTTTGTTATGGGACAAATGACGTCATTCAGATTATCTGAAGAACGGCTTGCAGAGGAAGCAGGTCTAGACCGCTTCTAGTATGCCATGTCCCTTAACGGCAGTTTTGCACTATGAAAATCAACTGTTGGATGGGGACAAATAGGATGATTATCTAGAAAGACACTATGGAAGGAGGTACGGTAGAAAGGAATGAAATGGAATTAACGGAGGGGCATGTGGAAAATCTTTGTTATGCAAAGAAATGGTCGGATTTCTAGATTATCAGTGAACTGCTTGCAGGTGCACTAGACGACAATACCCACCTAACGGAGGTTTGATCTATTTATTTTAATTTGATTAGAAAAACCCATTTGATTTTACATTTTTTATTGGGCTTGGGGAAGGGGGCTAGACCGCTTCTAGTAAATGTTTTAACGGAGGTTTGAAAACATAGAAAATCTTTCTTTTTCAAATGGTCAGAAGATTATCTTAAAACTTCTTTTTGAGGAAACACTAGACCGCTTAGATGAAAATGCCATAGAACCCATTTACTTATTTATTTTTGAAAATTTTTATGCGGACAAAGTTCTAAGCTCATTTTCTAGAAGAACTTGCAGAGGGAAAAAGACTTTGAAATTTACTAATATTCTCTGATACCCCTTAACGGAGGTTTTACAGAAAACATTCACCACTGCACCTGATTATCTAGAAGAAAGTTGCAAGGCTCAAGCAAGAACTGAACATCTAGTATGCCAGATTAACGGAGGCACATGTGGAAAATCATTATCAGGATTTCTTAATTATTAGAAGAACATCTCACCACATTTATTGTCCCTTAACGGAGGTTTGACATTGGAAAATCTTTGTTATGCGGAAAAGTTGTCATTTCTAGATTATTTAGTTAAAATGGCCAGAGGGTCAGCTAGACCTCTTCAAATGCCTCCCTGAATTATTCATGTGAAAATTTTGTTTCGGACAAATGGTCGGTTACTAGATTATCTGGAACAATTGAGTTCAAAGGACTAACTGATCTTTGCGACAAACGTCACTAACGGAGGTTTGACATGGAGAGGTGGGTTGTTATCGTCGGACAAATGCAAAACACCTAGATTATCGAAGAACGGTGCAGTTGATGGCTAGATGCTTTAGTTGCCATGTCCCTTAACGGAGGTTTTACATGTGGAAAATCTTTGTTATGCGAGAAATAGTCTGATTTCTAGATTATCTCGCTGGTTCGAGGAAGCAGCTTATATATATGTATATATATGGATATATATATATATAAAATATCCCCTATATAATATATATATAATATATTATTTATATGTATATATAACTATATATATATAGGATATATTATATATATATATGATTATATATGAATCACGGTGATGTGATACATATATAGAGAGAGAGAGAGAGAGAGAGAGAGAGAGAGAAAGAGAAAGAGCTCCCAGGAAGAATGGAAGAGGTGAGGTGTGAGGAATATCATCGACAGGACGAAGTGGTTAAAAACAAGGTGAAAATGAGGTCAAGGGGTTTTGAGGTGAGTTGGTGGGAGAATGGAGGTGAGTTGGGAAATTAGTGCAGATGATCTTGAGAGATGCAGATTTACAGGTGGTGAGGGTTTCACTGCTGATGAGTTTTTTCCACCTTGATTCAGCTGGTTTAGGATGAAAGTGACAGTGGACTGGTCTTATCTTCCTTAAAAGCGCCACCCTTCAAGACAAGACGAATCATTGGTTTCAAAGCAAACTTTATATTATTGTCTGGTTTCTGACAATTTTTCTTTCATTTTTCCTCATTTATCATTCTGCACAAACACTGCGTTTCTTTCGCCATTTCTGTTATTCTGTGATCCACATTTTTTTTCGGCTTTCTTCATGCTAATTCTTCTATTATCGTGCCACCAAATATATATATCTCTCTCTCTCTCTCTCTCTCAACATGGCAGACATACATATATATATATATATATATATATATAATATATAGTATATATATATATAGTTGATACATATGTATATTATGTATATACTGTATATATTGTGTTTGTGATTTCATTGTGCGTCACTGTGAGATCCTGAGGGCAAGAGGCGTCTAGGGTCATTCTGACCTTTACCGCAGCGCTAGTCACAAGGGAGGTTAAGCAATATTTGGTTGTAATCAGAACTTTGTGCCGGAAATCTTGTAAAAATCATTTTTGGGAGGCAAATTTTTTTATATTAAAGGCAAAGTTTTTATTTCCCATATATATTGGAAGATAAAAATCAGAAATCTTGTGAAAATCAATTTTGGTAGGCAAGGCGCAATCAGAAACCTTATGAAATCATTTTTGCTATGCAATGGACTTTTCCACGGATTGGCAAAGGTGGGTTAATACTTTGATCACAATCGAGGAAAACTGAACTGAACATGAGTTTGGGCCAAAGGGTGAGTTGATGGGAGATGTTAGGTCATTAGCGCATAAATGGAAATTGACAGAAAAAAGGTTTGAGAGGTGTAACTGGAGGAAAATCCTGATTGCACTATGAATCAATTGTTGGAGGGTTAAGGAAAGTAAGATGGAAGAAAGAGAATATGAAAGGAGGTACAGTATCAACTAAAGGGGTCCCCTAGGGCCGGGGCACGCTGCAAAGAAAAATAATATTACATTGCACCACATGAAGTGTACTGAGGCAATGGATATTAAAGGCGGGGGGGCGGGGGAAATATGAAAAAAGTGATTGACAAATAAATTTTGATTTTACAAAATAATTGCTCGTTATCAAATCATGGCACACTTTTGAACAACTCCACAGGGAAAGAGAGAATTATGATGCAGATTCTGTTGACTGTGTAAAATAAATGCAGACAGTTTGTACAACATTAATTTCGATGCATAACTGAAAACAATTTGAGTTACGTAAAGTAAAGTTGATGTACGATGTTATTCAAACTTTAATTATAAAATGATTTCCGATTTATTAGTGTGAAATATGACCTGATTCCTAGGATAAACAAAATTCTGAACAATAAAGTTAAAGGTGGATTCTGATTATCAAATGTAAAAGAAAATTTAATGGAAATTTATACGTATCATTTCAATCAAATTCCAACAGTAATTCCCTCTAGCAAATGAGTTGGATATTAAAGGACGTTTCCTCCCATGCCCGTGATCTGTATTGAATTTCCTGTGATGTTTAAATTAAATTTAAAGTTTTTGCTTCAAATTCATTAACAGTCCTTCAGAAAATCTAATCTCAGGTGTGAGGTTTCCATTCAAGAAAAGTTTTGTTTGCATTAGCGTCTAAATTGTCTAGGTTTTTACCTGTTTCGGTGCTCAGGAGGTTGGTCTCTCTCTCTCTCTCTCTCTCTCTCTCTCTCTCTCTCAGAAAGTATAATTTCTCGGGAACACTGAAGTCTGTTAAAATCCTTGACAAGTCATTCCGTACGAACACAGAATGCTTGAACGAGACTAAATTTTCAATGCGTTTGGGCTGGACAGGTTTTTAGTTTTCAATAAAAATTGCCCTTTGTCGGTAACACTTTCTCTGTCCGCCCTCAGATATAAAACTACCCGGGCTAGAGGGCTGCAAATTGCTATGTTGATCATTCCAATCAGGACGTTTGCAGCTTTCAGTGATTTGATTTTATTTAAGGTTGATGTTAGCCAAAATCGTGCATCCGGCAATATGGCCACGGCCACCACCGGGCCGTGGTTAAAGTTTCATGGGTCATGGCCCACAGGTGGGTGGATATCGACACCACCGAAAGAAATCTACCGGTGGAGTTATACGTTGTACGGACTTGATTGGGAGAATGTTATTCGCCGCATTTTTTACCTTTTATATACGATTTAATTATGATCTTTGGGTCACTAGATATCCTGATTTTTTTAATTGCAAAGTGCGTTTTCATCCAGCATGGAACAGTTGTCGTCGGAATACGACTTAGCATCAGCTCAAATCCTTTTGAAGACGTCGATGCAATTCAGAATCTATTTATAAAATATAGAATAAACTATAAGATTATTAAAGGAGCGTTTGACGTCATTCAGCTCTGACTGTGAGAGGAATCACGGTCTGAAAAGTGTGATAAGCCCTCGCAGTTGCACTATGAATCAACTGTTGGAGAGGGGGGAAAGTAGGATGTAAGAAAGACACTATGGAAGGAGGTGGTAAAAGGAATGAAAGGAATCGAAGGGGGCGCTGCAAAAGACCTGAGTTCTACGGGTGAGTTGATGGGAGATGTTACCGACGACAATACCACCTTTACAGGGCGGATCTATTTATTTTAATTTGATTAATAAAACCCCTGAGTTACATTTTTTATTGGGCGGGGAAGGGGGCGGAAGTGTAAATTTTATTAGATGAAAATCATAGAACTAATTTACTTCTTTTCTAACAGAAGTCTTAAAACTTATTTTGATTCACACGACTCGGCTAGATGAAAATCATAGAACCACATTTACGTTTATTTATTTTTTTAATTTTACCCCAGAAGTTCTAATCTCATTTGATACTTGTAAAAGACTTTTGAAATTTACTAATATTCTCTGATACCCTGAACCACAGAACATTCACCACTGTCAAAATTGCAAGGCTGGGTGAATGAACATCCCTCAGATGAAAGCACAAAACACAATGCATTTCAGCTCCTTAGTTAATTAGATGTTATCTCACCACATTTATTACCTCATTTGACCTGAGGGGATTTCGACTCAGTTGCATCTATATTTAGTTAAAATGGCCTCGTCCGCTTCTCTTCAAATCCCCCTGAATTATTCAGTGACCATTTTGTTTCTCGTCAGTTACTACTCGCTCTGGTTCAATTGAGTTCAAAGGAAATCTTTATTATTTCTCGAGGGAGGGTTGTGACACGTGTTCAAGGACGAATTAGTTTGACGTTTTTCTGATTGTCAAACATGAATCAAAAAAAAAAAAATAAATATCATATATATATATATATATATATATATATATATATATATATATATATATATATATATATATATATATATACATATACATACATATTCACAGTTACCACTGAACTTTGCTGTAAAATGGAATAACCTCCGTATGCCATAATTTTAAGGATGACTGACTTAAAAATTAAAGGCAGAAATGTAGACAAATAGACACATATATATACATATGTGTGTGTGTGTGTGTGTGTGTGTGTGTGAACTTTCGAGGTGAGTATATTCTTGGCAGCCTGACTTTAATACAAAACATATTCACAAACCCAAAGTCTCCATTACAAGCCAAAGATACATTTCGAATCAAGGCTTCACCCGACGTAGGTTTTTCACTACCGTCTTCCATCTTCTGAGTTCGAGTGTTATTTTGACCCTCGGCTGGAAATCGAGTTAGCAATCAGCCCCGTTTTTCAGGTCTGTGAACATCTTTCAGTTCTAGTTGTCTGTAAAAGAAAACTTAAGATGGCTATTTGTCTGTCCGTCCGCCCTCAGGTCTTAAAAACTACTGAGGCTAGAAGGCTGCAAATTGGTATGTTGATCTTCCACCCTCCAATCATCAAACATACCAAACTGCAGCCCTCTAGCCTCAGTAGTTTTTATTTCATTTAAGGTTAATTTTTAGACTTGGATCATGCGTCTGGCAGCGCTTTCCGGAGGCGTCGCCGACGCACCTTCACTCGACCTCATCTGGGGAGCAACTGAGCGCTGCCCGCTCGTAGCTGAGAGTTTCATATACCATTATACGCTGTACAGAAAACTCATTGCGCCGAAGACACTTCGGCGCATTTTTTACTCGTTTCTCTCTTGATTTTTTATTTTTTTTTTTTTTTTTTTAGCGTCACTTTGCAGCTGCCTATTGAGTCATTTGCCTCCAACTCCATCTCACTCCCCGAAACGATTCTCGCTCTCTGGTGACCTTTCAATGACCCTCCAACCCTAACCTTACGAAAGCCTTCGCAAATCGCCGAATATTTTTCCCGTCCTGGATATCCGTGACTGGATTTGCAACTGAATGACCCAATAAATCCAAAATGCTAGGAAGGCGGATAAGCTGTGTCCAGAAATATGTCGAAATAAATCTAATGCAATATTCTGGTGCTTTACCAAATGCAGAGCTTACGTGATCATATAAAGCAACACGGAATTTTGGAATGATGCTTTCAGTTGCTCGTACCGCGATTACAACAGTGTTCAGGATTCAGTGTTTTTGCGATGAATATTCATTGAAAGACAAACTTGAAGAATGTTTATGCACTGGACTGTTATTTACATACATACATACACACACACACACACACACACACACACATACATATATATATATATATATATATATATATATATATATATATATATATATATATATATATATATATATACCTAAATGTACTGTAAATGAGAGTGAGTGTGTGTGTGTGAGAGAGAGAGAGAGAGAGAGAGAGAGAGAGAGAGAGAGAGAAAGAAATCAAAGCGACTTGAAACCTGTCATTCCTTCCACCGCCTCATTAGTACAGTCACTAACCACATCAAGACCTAACCTACGATCAGGATTTTTACGGTTATTAATGAGGGGAATTAGTACGTAAGACTCAACTTTAACGTGGAGGAAAATGAAAGGAAGCCTTGGTAACAATGGGAAGTACCGGACGTTGAACTTTTTACATGAGCTATTCTTATAAGTCCTTTAGAAATCGACTTCTAATTGCAACCTTTATGTATAAATGAACAAACACACAGACATATATATACATAAATAAATAAAATATATATATATGTATATAAACAAAATATATATATATATATATATATATATATATATATATATATATATATATATATATATATATATATATATATATATATATATATATATATATATATATGCGTGTGTGTACGCGTGTGCGTGCGCGCATGAATGTACGCATGAATATATACAAAACATACTCATCCCGGCTCAAGAAATGAAACAGACTACAAACAGGTAGTTTGAAGATTAACACCAACGCTGTCAGCGTCCTGCCACCTTCATCTATCTCCATCTCAATCCGCAAATGGAATTGTGATGATAACTGCCGCTCTACCGAACTGATTGGATCTGTCTGCGACCTCCCTCCAGTCATTCGATTACCTGTTGCGACGCCAGCTGAATGAACTGGATCAATCGATGTTACGCAGAGGGTGAGTTAGCGAATACCGCCGGTTTAGACACGTTTCTTTGCGCCATTATAATCATGTTTAGGATATTCAGGATCCTTTCACACGTTGTAGGATTTCCGTGTCTCCTTCGTTTTGGATTCCTTCATTAAATTCCATCCTCTACCCCTAACCCCTACATCACTAATCCCGGCACGCAAGCAAGCAGAAGCAATTTATATATATATATATATATATATATATATATATATATATATATATATATATATATATATATATATGATAGAAGTAATCAACACACAATCACGTGTGGAACAGAAATAAATTTCTGACTCACATCGGGATCGAACCCAGGCCTTTCAATTAAAAGGCAAGGGTTCAGTTGGCAGCGTCTTTGCCTTTCAACTGAAAAGACCTGTGTTCGATCCCGACGTGAGTCAAAATATATAAATAAATAAATATAAATAAATAAATAAATAAATAAATAAATATATATATATATATATATATATATATATATATATATATATATACATATATATATATATATATACAAAAGGATTTAGTTCTATTTTCTACATGTCTGCTTTAATTATAGCCAATTTCATTTAGGCCAGACAACCTGATGATTTACCTTCGCGAGAGTTTAGGAGAAAACAAAGAGGGAGAATCGATGGAAGAACAATGAAGACAAGAAAAAGGAAAGACTCTTAAAAACGACAGCTTTCCAGATTTTCGTCGGTGCACCTCACGCGGTGCACTCTAGGCATTAACTAAGGTTCTTTGCAGCGCTCTCTGTCAATCTAACTTTCCACCCTCCTGTTACACCTTTAAAAACTTTTTACTCTCAGTTTTCCTTCCAGCGCTGAATGATCTCATAGGTCCCAGTAGTTAGCCTTTGGCTTAAATTTAATATTCCATCCCATCCTCTGGGAAGGGAGCTCTGCAAATGGACAGGGAAATATAATGAATGAAGCTGCATACATAAACGCTGGACTAAGAGGAGTGAAGCAAATCAATTCAGGTCACAGGTCACTTGTCAGGTCAAGCGAGGCCTTTCTAACCCACGAGGGAAAACAAGGTCACATAAATAGGCAAAGTAATAAGAATAATACTTTTGGAGAAACAAATCCACAGTTATATATATGTGCCTATATTTAAAGATAAAACTGTACAGATAGCTGTCGGGAATCTGTAGTGTTCTCTTTAAATATATGTACATATACACAACGGTGGATTTGTTTCTCCATTTTAAGACTCATGCTACTATGAGTATTTTTTAATAATACTTCTAATAATGAACATCCAATCATTCTTCTTCTGTATTATAGCCCTTTTTACAACGCACTGAGAAAAATATTACCAAAAATAACCACATTTCCTCTGAAGATGAGCTAAATAGAAGCTCTAAAAAATATCAAAATCTTTGAAGCCCATTTTTTCAGAATGGGGGAAAAAATGACGTTAGTCAATTCCTCAAACCAAAGATGAATCGTACTGTAATATCCTTAGACATTACTTCATGGAAAGAACGTAGGGCCTGCCAGGCCCCTGTGATAAATATGTCTTCAATAGGGGCCATTTGTTTACTTCGGCGCAATAAGACCAGAATTGTTCCTTCAGAGATATCACCTATTTCATCCAAAGCAATTCAGTTCTTCTGATATTCCTTTATATATAATTCCTTCTAAGGCGATCTATATTGTTTGCCAAAATGTCCGTCGTAAACTTAAATCACTCTGATATTTCACTCCATTCTTTGCGACTCATCGAGTCAATTTCGCTGTCCTTTTCAGCAAATGGACACGAAATGAGAGAGAGAGAGAGAGAGAGAGAGAGAGAGAGAGAGAGAGAGAGAGAGAGAGAGAGAGCGGTCACCGACGATATTTCGCTAAAGGATGTTGGAATCTATTGTGGCCATTAAAATGAAGATCCTCAGGAATGAAGAAGAAAAATGAGAATAAAAACTTTAGAAAATCAGCAAAGGTTTGTTTTATGTAGCAAACATTTGGTTTGTAGCCTGGTACAGGTTGCAGTGGGTCGCAATGAGGCCCGAGATATTGACAGATTTGGTTAGTGAGAGTTAACATTTCCATTCAACCTGCCACCAGACTTCCGCAAGTACGGATGAGGGTATGATCAACTGAAAATCATCGGATGAGAGGTATGATCAACTGAGATCACTCAAATCTCTCTCTCTCTCTCTCTCTCTCATTTACAAAATTAAGTTTGTCATCTTCATGGCGAAGTATAATTACCTATATGCTTTGAAAACCTATGAAGTCCCAGAAACGGTTACCCTTCCGAATAAAGGACTAATTTTCTCAAATTAGGTGGCTACCTAATTCTAGAAAATTAGGTCTCAGGGCCTGACAGTCACTGGTGGTCAGCAAATCAAGTACTGACCAGATCTCACGATCGAGAGTGCAGCGGATGAGATTTACGATAACAAAAGGAAAATGAATACAGTTACACAGTCCGACAGCATAGCTGATATGGCCCTGGGCACCTGTGGTGAAAAGAAAGCCTAATTAAAAACAAAATCGGTGGAACCAACAACTCCGTAGGGAGGCAGGAGGGCCGTCAGTGCACCGCCTGCTTGTTAACAGCTACGGCAACAGCAACAGGAGCAATCAGTGGAACATATGAATATCACTTCATCCTAAAGAGCTTAGTTAAAAGATCTCATATCTACTGGAAGAACCCATCGCGATGCTATTGTAGTCTCTACCAGACTCCCTGGAAAAGGACAAACTCTCACTCTTTTATAAAAGAACCCTTTTCACATTTAATGGAAGGGAACTTTTCCATCTAGATCCTTCTGATGGGAGCAGGGAAATTCGCCGTCATATGAGTCAGCTTAAATAATAATAATAATAATAAAACTTGATTTCAATTTCTCAATGCACAAGTCCCTTTTTTTCATAATAATAATAATAATAATAATAATAATAATAATAATAATAATAATAATAATAATAATGATTAAAATACTTTATTTTCTCAAGGTCACAAGTCCGTTTTTTTTTATTTATAGGGAACGCAAAAAATTTCATTAATCTCGTCACGATATTAACGCCAAATCGCCATCTTCAACAAAACGTATCCAACCCATTACAATCCTCATTTCCACCAACCTTCCCGAAAATTCTGGCACCTTGACTCGGCCCATTCTCCCAAAGCAATGGCTGCTACACATCTTATTTCTTAAGCCCGTCATGAATATCTCATTTTCGTGTTGTATTCTGACGCGTCCAGATCCGATTCTGCTGAGAACGGCCGAGACTGAGATGCTGAATTCATCTTCTTCACTCTTTAGAAGAAGAGACTAATTAGTTCATTAGTTCATTCAGAAGATCGTGATTGAGTTTACAGAGGTTTTTCATTCGCGTTGACTCATCTTGTTTAACATATGATGTATATTAACTTGATGAAAGAGTAATAACGAGAATCGTATATTTTAGGTATACTTAAAAGTGGAAAAACCTGTTTCTACTGTGTATGTGTGTATATATATACATATATTTGTGTGTATATGTATATATATATATATATATATATATATATATATTTATATATATATCATATAGGATGATATATATATATATATACTGTATTCATCTTTAGAAAGACGGAATGTATTTGTAAAAATATTTACAGAGCTTAGAGCTTTCGTCCATCCTTCTGTGGACTTGATCAAGTCCACAGAAGGATGGACGAAAGCTCTAAGCTCTGTAAATATTCTTACAAATGCATTTGGTCTCTCTAAACAAAAGAATTACTGTGGGTCCTTCTATTGATGTCTGATAAGGTCCTTTATATTTACTGTATATATATATATATATATATATATATATATATATATATATATATATATATATATATATATATATATATATATATATATATATATATATATATATATATCCTTATATATATACTATATATATATATATATATATATATATATATATATATATATATATATGTGTAGTGTGTGTGTGTGTGTGTGTGTGTGTGTGTGTGTGTGTGTTTGTCCAACATTTCCATGAATTCGAACTATGGTCTTCTTTCTAATGGAGCAAGTATATTAACTTCTAGAATACGAAGATCATTTTATAAACACACACGCACACTGTGTGTATATGTATATATATATATATACACACATATATACACACATACATACATATATATATATATATATATATATATATATATATATATATATATATATATATATATATATATATATATATATATATATATCATATACAAAAGAATGTGTGCGCATTCGCGTGTGTGTTTTATACAGAAGAATTCCGTGATAATTTATCACTAGTGAAAAATATTGTTTCACTGATGAAAATATTTAGTCTTATCCCAATGTAAGTCAGCTTCATCGATACAGACAATACCTGGAACACCTGAAATACTTTCAGAAAACACTACGACCATTTACAATAAATTTGACTCACCCCATCGAGGGAAACTAAGTTAACTATAACAGTACTTTCCCCTCTCGTATATCATCCACTGAACTTTATGTAGCTTTCTAAACAATTTATCGTATAACACTTTCCCATTTCCACCGTGTCTTGCTCGTCAAGGCTATAGAGTCTGTTGGAATTGATGTCTGTGTTAGTACAGGAATGAAAAATATAAAAAAAAAAAATTTGAAAAATATATATTTCTTTTCTTGTAGCATTTCCTTCCATGTTTGGCGCCCAAGCTTTTATTTTTGTAGACATGATTAATTGTAAGAAAATCCTGGTGTCCCTCAAAAATTTTGTACTTTTTTAGTGCATTTTAATAAAATCATGTTTTAAAAAATGTTTTACTTTTTTATCTTATACTTTTTAATTCTGACAAATTGTAACCAATTTAAGATTGTAAAAGAAATTGAACGTGACATCCTGTCGAGCCAAAGAAGGATTGAAAAATCCGTAGAGTTATTAACTTATCCTACCGAGTCAAAGAAAGTACGAAAAATCCAGTTTCATACAAATCCTGAATACTGGGAGAGGTCACTGTAGGGTCACTAGAGGTCACCGCTGACCTATTGATCATGTAAGGTTGTATTGTCCCCGGGAATGAGTAACCATGCAAAATTTCAAGTCCATCGAAATAGGGAACAGGTCGAAAATTGAGTTACACGTTTTGACAGACATAGACAGACGCTGAAGTCAGGTTAAATAAAAGAATGTGAAAAGGTTTACGGTTTTTATAATTGAATGGATAATGATTAAGCGACTTGAAACAGATCACTAACTCTGTGCAAGGGAGGTGAGTGTTAGCTTTGGATAATTTTCCGGAATACTAAGGTTACACTGAGTTAACGCAATGAAAGATCATGGTTGAAATCTTCGTTTCCTTTGATGGCACGTTTGTTATTGACCTGGCATAGCTTGACTTTGTTTCATGTCAGAAATAATGCAACTGCAATATTTTGTTGGATAATGAACATAGCATGAACCTCAACAATACCGGTTAATTTATAAAAAAAAAAAAAAACAATAACTGATAGAAAACCATATCAAAATAAAATTTTTAAAAACAATATTGAAATGGAATATAAGACTCAGGTCAAAGGCCAAGCGCTGGGACCTATGAGGTCATTCAGGGCTGAAAGAAAAACTGGGAGTACAAATGTCTGAAAGGTGTAAGAGGAAGAAAACCTCGCAGTTGCACTATGCAACACCTGTTAGGGGAGGGTGGAAAGTAAGATGGAAGAAAGAGAATACGAACAGAGGTACAGTAAACGGAATGACAAGGGTTGCAGCTAGGGGCCGAAGGGACTCTGCAAAGACCCTGAATTAAAGCCTACAGTGCACCGCGTGGGGGGCACTGGCGGCACTACCCACCCACGGAATTTTTCCCCTTATGCTTCGTATGAAAAGTAATTTGAGATGGATGAAAGTATCTGGAATATACAACAGTTATCGCTTATCTTAGCTGCTTGGTGTATACGACAATGGGTCATAATGTGATCTGAAAGTTAACATTCTAGGTGTGATGAAAAAAAAATCTAATTAAATGCTCAACAACTCTGCCACTGTCAATACTAAAAGGCTATATTTTTTATAGTTGTGATGTGGAATGCAACGATTTTGCGTCACTTAATTCAAAGGGACGGAAGCAGAAAACTAATACCGTGACAAGGGAAATACCAGCATTTATTGACAATACTTTTAATATCAGTAAAGGTATGTAGCGCCTGGTGTCATTCTCTCCGTTATATCGTAGACATTATGCTTTCAACATTTAGTAGAAATAGATTTTTCCACTTTCAAGTGTATCTGAAATACTGGCACACAAAGACGATGATCGGATTTTGGTTTTAAAGACTGTATCAGTTTCCGATTCGAAATTGGATTTTGGAACTGATCAGTGTGAATAAGCAAAGAGTGGGAGGAAATTTCAAGAAAACAAAGCTTACAACTGCAGTGTCTGCAGAATTTTCGAAATTGAGATACGCCACCTATTGGGCTCGTGAAACACTAATAACAAGTTGCTGAAGTTTCAGAATGATTCTTCAATGCTTTCCACGAGTATTTAGGTGGTTCCATTTGCAGTATCTGCAAAATCAGCAGTAAGGCGAGGGAGTACCTACCATTTTTCTGTTTTGTATTTTTGCAGATACTGCAGTGTTCCATTTTACGGCAGTATACTAAAGTCGAATATTTCCTCAATTCTAAATAAAATTATTAAAGATGTCCAAGTGACGTAACACATTAAAAGCTAAAAGTTCCAAGCTCAAAATAATGGCAGCGATCAGCAGTCCCTTATTCACTTAAATCTTTTTAATTATGTTCCGGTGAGAACGTAATTCGTCTCCAAAGTCTTCTCAAGAAACTATCATCCTTAACTGTGCATAAAGCCTACAGTATATTCGCCATGCGACATTTTTGCTGGTCCGCTGGTATGGTCGCAGGTGTCGTGACGTGCCGCTCAGATGTCGGCAGTTCGCGCCTCCCCTAGGCCTCTGTATCATGATCAGTTACTGCCGCAATGTGGGGTCTGCGGTGGGAGGTTGAAACCAACATTCTCTGGAAGCTTGGATTTCAAGTCAATGGCCCCTTTGGTGTACTTGTTCCATGTGAATAGGTGTCATCTACCGAATTAATAATAATAATAAATAATATTTGTTTCTGGAATATCATTATCAGTCTTCCTCGAGGTGTGAAACAGGAACTCCTTTATTCTTGTAAGTCATCTTTATCGATCACATCCCGAATATTCACGGTCTGTACATCAGATATTTCCTTCTCATTTTTGGCCCTCCTCTCAGAAATATTACATCCATTTTTTTCCTCCCGGTCTCATTTTTACCCTTCTCTAAAAATGAGAAGGAAATATTCCCGGTTTACATCAGATACTTCCTTCTCATTTTTTACCCTTCCTCTGCTAAAAATGAGAAGGAAATATTCCTGGTCTGTACATCAGATATTTCCTTCTCATTTTTACCCTTCCTCTGCTAAAAATGAGAAGGAAATATTCCAATCTGTACATCAGATATTTCAGATATTTCCTTCTCATTTTTACCCTTCCTCTGCTAAAAATGAAGAAATAGTCTGAAATATTTTTTACCCTTCCTCTGCTAAAAATGAGAAGGAAATATTCCGGTCTATACATCAGATATTTCCTTCTCATTTTTTACCCTTCCTCTGCTAAAAATGAGAAGGAAAATTCCTGGCCTGTACATCAATATTTCCTTCTCATTTTTACCCTTCCTCTGCTAAAAATGAGAAGGAAATATTCCATCATCAGATATTTCCTTCTCATTTTTTACCCTTCCTCTGCTAAAAATGAGAAGGAAATATTCCCGGTCTGTACATCAGATATTTCCTTCTCATTTTTACCCTTCCTCTGCTAAAAATGAGAAGGAAATATTCCAATCTGTACATCAGATATTTCCTTCTCATTTTTACCCTTCCTCTGCTAAAAATGAGAAGGAAATATTCCTGGTCTGTACATCAGATATTTCCTTCTCATTTTTACCCTTCCTCTGCTAAAAATGAGAAGGAAATAGTCTGTACATCAGAAATATTTTAGTCCCTTCCTCTGCTAAAAATGAGAAGGAAATATTCCTGGTCTGGTCTGTACATCAGATATTTCCTTCTCATTTTTACCCTTCCTCTGCTAAAAATGAGAAGGAAATATCCCGGTCTGTACATCAGATATTTCCTTCTCATTTTTAGTCCTTCCTCTGCTAAAAATGAGAAGGAAAGATCTTACATCAGATATTTCCTTCAGATATTTCCTTCTCATTTTTACCCTTCCTCTGCTAAAAATGAGAAGGAAAATGGTCTGTACATCAGATATTTCCTTCTCATTTTTAGTCCCTCCTCTGCATAAAAAATCAGATATTTCCTTCTCATTTTTACCCTTCATTTTTAGCTAAAAATGAGAAGGAAATATTTCCTTCTCATTTTTAGTCCCTCCTCTCTAAAAATGAGAAGGAAATATTCCCGGTCTGTACATCAGATATTTCCTTCTCATTTTTACCCTTCCTCTACTAAAAATGAGAAGGAAATATTCCCTGTCTGTACATCAGATATTTCCTTCTCATTTTTACCCTTCCTCTGCTAAAAATGAGCTAAAAGAAAGGAAATAGGAAGATATTTCCTTCTCATTTTTACCCTTCCTCTGCTAAAAATGAGAAGAAATATTTCCTACATCAGATATTTCATTTTTTACCCTTCCTCTGCTAAAAATGAGAAGGAAATATTCCTGGTCTGTACATCAGATATTTCCTTCTCATTTTTACCCTTCCTCTGCTAAAATGAGAAGGAAATATGAGAAGGATCAGATTCCTTCATCAGATATTTCCTTCTCATTTTTACCCTTCCTCTGCTAAAAATGAGAAGAAGGAAATATTTCCTTCTCATTTTTGGCTCTTCCTCTGCTAAATGAGAAGGAAATATTCCTATCTACATCAGATATTTCCTTCTCATTTTTACCCTTCCTCTGCTAAAAATGAGAAGGAAATATTCTGTCTGTACATCAGATATTTCCTTCTCATTTTTGGCCCTTCCTCTGCTAAAAATGAGAAGGAAATCAGATATTTCCTTCTCATTTTTTACCCTTCCTCTGCTAAAAATGAGAAGGAAATATTCCCGGTCTGTACATCAGATATTTCCTTCTCATTTTTTACCCTTCCTCTGCTAAAAATGAGAAGGAAATATTCCCGGTCTGTACATCAGATATTTCCTTCTCATTTTTTACCCTTCCTCTGCTAAAAATGAGAAGGAAATATTCCCGGCCTGTACATCAGATATTTCCTTCTCATTTTTACCCTTCCTCTGCTAAAAATGAGAAGGACATTAGATATTTCCTTCTCATTTTGGCTCTTCCTCTGCTAAAAATGAAGGGAAGATACCTGTACATCAGATATTTCCTTCTCATTTTTGGCCCTTCCTCTGCTAAAATGATGAAGAAAATATTTCCTTCTCATTTTACCCTTCCTCTGCTAAAATGAGAAGGAAATATTCCTGGCCTGTACATCAGATATTTCCTTCTCATTTTTACCCTTCCTCTGCTAAAAATGAGAAGGAAATATTATTCACATCAGATATTTCCTTCTCATTTTACTAAAAATCAAATATTTCCTTCCTTCTCATTTTTACCCTTCCTCTGCTAAAAATGAGAAGGAAATATTCCTGTACATCAGATATTTCCTTCTCATTTTTACCCTTCCTCTGCTAAAAATGAGAAGGAAATATTCCTGCTCTGTACATCAGATATTTCCTTCTCATTTTTTACCCTTCCTCTGCTAAAAATGAGAAGGAAATATTCCCGGCCTGTACATCAAATATTTCCTTCTCATTTTTTACCCTTCCTTTGCTAAAAATGAGAAGGAAATATTCACGGTCTGTACATCAGATATTTCCTTCTCATTTTTAGTCCCTCCTCTGCTAAAAATGAGAAGGAAATATTCCAGCCTGTACATCAGATATTTCCTTCTCATTTTTAGTCCCTCCTCTGCTAAAAATGAGAGGAAATATTTCGGCCTGTACATCAGATATTTCCTTCTCATTTTTGGCCCTTCCTCTGCTAAAAATGAGAAGGAAATATTCCTGGCCTGTACATCAAATATTTCCTTCTCATTTTTTTTTAGTCCCTCCTCTGCTAAAAATGAGAAGGAAGGTACATCAAATATTTCCTTCTCATTTTACCCTTCCTCTGCTAAAAATGAGAAGGAAATACATCACATCAGATATTTCCTTCTCATTTTTACCCTTCCTCTGCTAAAAATGAGAAGGAAATATTCCTGGCCTGTACATCAGATATTTCCTTCTCATTTTTACCCTTCCTCTGCTAAAAATGAGAAGGAAATATTCAACCCTACATCAGATATTTCCTTCTCATTTTTACCCCTCCTCTGCTAAAATATTTCCTTCTCATTTTTTCTCATTTTCCTCTCTAAAAATGAGAAGGAAATATTCCTGCCTGTACATCAGATATTTCCTTCTCATTTTTACCCTTCCTCTGCTAAAAATGAGAAATAAGTCTGTACATCAGATATTTCCTTCTCATTTTGGCCCTTCCTCTGCTAAAAATGAGAAGGAAATATCAATATTTCCTTCTCATTTTTACCCTTCCTCTGCTAAAAATGAGAAGGAAATATTCCCTGCCTGTACATCAGATATTTCCTTCTCATTTTGGCCCTTCTCTGCTAAAAATGAGAAGGAAATATTCAATGGCCTGATCAGATATTTCCTTCTCATTTTTGGCCCTTCCTCTGCTAAAAATGAGAAGGAAATATTCCCGGCCTGTACATCAGATATTTCCTTCTCATTTTTGGCCCCTCCTCTGCTAAAAATGAGAAGGAAATATTCCCGGCCTGTACATCAGATATTTCCTTCTCATTTTTGGCCCCTCCTCTGCTAAAAATGAGAAGAAAATATTCAATACATCAGATATTTCCTTCTCATTTTTGGATATTTCCCCCTTCCTCTGCTAAAAATGAGAAGGAAATATTCCTGGGTACATCAGATATTTCCTTCTCATTTTTACCCCTTCCTCTGCTAAAAATGAGAAGGAAATATTCCTGCCTGTACATCAGATATTTCCTTCTCATGAGAAGGAAATTTTTGGCCCATTTTTCCTCTGCTAAAAATGAAGAAATAGGTACATCAGATATTTCCTTCTCATTTTTACCCCTCCTCCCGGCCTGTACATCAGATATTTCCTTCTCATTTTTAGTCCCTCCTCTGCTAAAAATGAGAAGGAAATATTCCCGGCCTGTACATCAGATATTTCCTTCTCATTTTTAGTCCCTCCTCTGCTAAAAATGAGAAGGAAATATTCCCGGCCTGTACATCAGATATTTCCTTCTCATTTTTAGTCCCTCCTCTGCTAAAAATGAGAAGGAAATATTCCCGGCCTGTACATCAGATATTTCCTTCTCATTTTTAGTCCCTCCTCTGCTAAAAATGAGAAGGATATTTCCTTCTCATTTTTGGTCTTCCTCTGCTAAAAATGAGAAGGAAATACGGCCTGTACATCAGATATTTCCTTCTCATTTTTAGTCCCTCCTCTGCTAAAAATGAGAAGGAAATATTCCTTCTCATTTTTTACCTGTAAAAACATCAGATATTTCCTTCTCATTTTTAGTCCCTCCTCTGCTAAAAATGAGAAGGAAATATTCCTGGCCTGTACATCAGATATTTCCTTCTCATTTTTAGTCCCTCCTCTGCTAAAAATGAGAAGGAAATATACATACATCAGATATTTCCTTCTCATTTGAGAAGGAAATATTCCCGGCATGGATTTCCCCTCCTCTGCTAAAAATGAGAAGGAAATATGGCCTGTACATCATATTTCCTTCTCATTTTTACCCTTCCTCTGCTAAAAATGAGAAGGAAATATTCTTGCCTGTTATCAGATATTTCCTTCTCATTTCCCTTCCTCTGCTAAAAAGAAGGAAATATTTCCTTCTCATTTTTGTCCTCTTCCTCTGCTAAAAATGAGAAGGAAAAATATTCCTTCTCATTTTTGGCTCTTCCTCTGCCTGTACATCAGATATTTCCTTCTCATTTTTACCCTTCCTCTGCTAAAAATGAGAAGGAAATAGGAAGATATTTCCTTCTCATTTTTGGCCTTCCTCTACTAAAAAGATATTTCCTTCTCATTTTTAGTCCCTCCTCTGCTAAAAATGAGAAGGAAATATTCCGGCCTGTACATCAGATATTTCCTTCTCATTTTTTTTACCCTCCTCTGCTAAAAATGAGAAGAAATATTCCCATTTTTACCCTTCCTCTACATCAGATATTTCCTTCTCATTTTTGGCCCTTCTCTGCTAAAAATGAAGGAAAAGGAAGATATTCCTTCTCATTTTTACCTAAAAATGTGGCCTGTACATCATCAAATATTTCCTTCTCATTTTTTCCTCTGCTAAAAATGAGAAGGAAATATTTCAGATATTTCCTTCTCATTTTTAGTCCCTCTGCTAAAAATGAGAAGGAAATATTCTCTGGCCTGTACTGTACATCAGATATTTCCTTCTCATTTTTGGCCCTTCTCTGCTAAAAATGAGAAGGAAATATTCAACCTGTACATCAGATATTTCCTTCTCATTTTTGGCCCCTCCTCTGCTAAAAATGAGAAGGAAATATTCCCGGCCTGTACATCAGATATTTCCTTCTCATTTTTGGCCCCTTCTCTGCTAAAAATGAGAAGGAAATATTCCGTTCTGTACATCAGATACTTAGCCTCATTTTGGCCCTTCTCTGCTAAAAATGAGAACATCAGTTAGGACCTGAAAGTACTCGAGATCAAAAGTAATATGTAAATATTTACCAGTAAACAAGTTTATACACAAGAATCTTGTGGGTTTCTCTTTCCATCTTCAGAAGAAAACTGAAAAGTTTTTGTTTGGTTCAATGTTATTATTATTATTATTATTATTATTATTATTATTATTATTATTATTATTATTATTATTATTATTATTATTATTCAGAAGATGGACCCTATTCATATGGAACAAGCCCACCACAGTGGGCACTGACTTGAAATTCAAGCTTCCAGAGAATATGGTGCTCATTTGAAAGAAGTAACAGAAGGTAGCAGGGGACACAGAAACAAAAAGAGATCAGTTATTATAAAAGACAAAATATTTCCTGCCGGTCTGTTTGGTGCTTTTGTTCAAATATCTTAGATTGTTTTTCTCATTTTTATTATATATATGATTACTGACGTGAAAAAAAAAAATAAACGCTGCGTGATTTCTCAAGTTTTCGTGCCTAAACAGTTATTGTTCAGGAGGACAAATAAGCATTTTCAATGGCGCTGCGTGCTCTGTGAAAAATCAATTATTGGTGCTCTCTCTCTCTCTCTCTCTCTCTCTCTCTCTCTCTCTCTCTCTCTCTCTCTCTCTCTCTCTCTCTCTCTCTTCTTAGAGAGGGTGGAATGCGCTTCAGAGCTCTGATTATCTGTCAGAAGGGAAGTGAAAGCGAAATACAATGATAAATAATGAGGGGAATTTAACATTTACTTGCTCATCGTACCTTGCTTGTCATTCCACTCCCTTAAAACTTCTCTAGGCTTAAAATCTTCACAGATAAATTTGGGTCCGAATAAGCTTGGTTTATTCCAGCATCGTATTATGTGCATTAGTAGTATCAGGGCATATCTGATGGAAGATTTTTAATAATATTCGTGCACTGCTAACTCATCAACTTATTACTGAACCAGTTTAAAAAATAAGTTGCAGCAAAGAAAATCAAATCTGTTTTTACCACAACAGATGTCAGTAGAAGCTGAGAAACACTATTTCATTTGTTTGTATATTCTCAGGTATCGAATGGGATGCTTTTGGCTTTTTTTTTTTTTTTTTTTTGTTATCCCGAGAAGGTGACAAATTTAATCGAAAAAACACCAATATAAAGACAAAATCCGCGAAGGAAAGCGATATAATGGAGTACTGCAAGGCCTTTCGACTTCTTGTCTGCGAAGTAAAGGACATGAAGTCGAAAGGCCTTGCAGTACTCCACTGTTTCCCTTTCCCTCGTGGATTTTGTCTTTATTTATATATTCATCACGTTCCATATTTTCGTGATTCAGTTATACAAACACCAATATGTGTAATTTTAATGGAGATCATATCGTCTCTCTTTTTGGTAAAGTGCCGAATAAGCATTTTTTTTTTATGTTATCTGCATGGACGGATGATATTATCATCGACTTTCTGCTTTGGCTAAATATTAAGTGTGCCTCTCTCACCATAATCCTGGTTAGTAAGAAAGGAAGACTTGATACTTTGCAGAAACAGGAAGTCATAGATAATCACCGTCGATGGAGATAACTCAAAAAATTGAAAAACAAATGTACATTCCACAATTTGGCAAAAAAAGACGATACGCTGGAGAATGTGAAAAAAAAAGTTAAGTATACCTTAGTTTTACCAGACCACTGAGCTGATTAACAGCTCTCCTAGGGCTGGCCCCAAGGAAGGATTAGACTTATTTTACGTGGCTAAGAGCCAATTGGGTACTTAGCAACGGGACCTACAGCTTATTGTGGAATCCGAACCACATTATAGCGAGAAATGAATTTCTATCACCAGAAATAAATTCCTTTAACTCTTCATCAGCCGGCCGCGGGAATTGAACTCCGGCCCATCGAATGACAGTCTGAAGCTCAACCGACTCGGCCAACAAAGGGCTTGGAGAATGTGAAACAGGAGAGAAACTGCGACTAAGGAAAAAGTTCCCGGAAAATTGCCGTGCACAGACGAAAAATTGTTTTGGAAGAAGGAAGAATGTGAATGTCGAAAAAAAATGCAAACTTTTAAAAACAAGTAAAAAATGCGGCCAAGTTTCTTCGGTGCAATCGAGTTTTCTCTACAGCCGCTACAGCATTTAATCAAGGCCACCGAAAATAGATCTACCTTTCGTTGGTCTCGGTATAATGCTGTTATGAAACTTTAGCTACGGCCCGGTAGTGGCCTATCCTATATCGTTGCCAAAAGCACGATTATGGCTAACTTTAACCTTAAAAAAAAAAACAAACTACTGTGTCTAGAGGGCTGCACTTTGGTAAGTTTGATATTGGAGGGTGGATGATCAACATACCAATTTGCAGCACTCTGGCCTCAGTAGTTTTTAAGATCTGAGGGCGGACAGAAAGAGTTCGGACGGACAAAACCTGCACAGTAGTTTTCTTTTACAGAAAACTAAAAATGTGACAGAGTAAGACAGGCGGACCTTGGTGCTAACCCACATCATTTCCCCTGAAGAGAAAGACCTCTCCCCCCCCCACTCTACATGGCAATGGGTCCCACTGCGCCTAAAGCTGACTCTTCAGAGCAAATGTTGAAAGAAAAAGAAGGCAAAATATCGAGGTGTAGATATTAGAGAACGGACTTATCTTTTTTATTTGGAATGAAAGAAGGGGAGTAAACGTGCTCTCTCTCCCTCACACACACACACACACACACACACACACACACACATATATATATATATATATATATATATATATATATATATATATATATATATATATATATATATATATATATATATATAATCAACGAGAGATGTATGTATGTACAGTGTATATGTATATAAGTATGCTTGTACACTGTATATATATGTAAAAAAAGAAAAGAGAGAGAGAGAGAGAGAGAGAGAGAGAGAGAGAGAGAGAGAGAGAGAGAGAGAGAGAGAGAGATCACATTTACTCTTCTTTCTTCCATTCCAGATAAAATAAAGATAAGTCCGTTCTCTAATATATATTTGTGTATGCGTGTGTGTATATTTTTTTCCATTTCTTTCACATAATAAGCTTTCATGGAAAGAAGTCTTAATGAGTTTATTATTGTGCTTTCTTCATTCTGCTTCTGTAAAACCCTGCTCAAAAAAGCACAAGATTTTCCGTTATCTAAATAAATAGACTGAACACGTCGATGGCTGATGAACGAGATCTAAGAGAAAAAGTTTGAGAACAAATCCAGCTAGCTCTCTCTCTCTCTCTCTCTCTCTCTCTCTCTCTCTCTCTCTCTCTCTCTCTCTCTCTCTGACACAAACACAACGCATCAGTATCTCCAAAAGTGAAAACCTCTCTCACCTCAAATTTCACTTACGTAATTCAAGGTTATTTCCCGTTATCATCATTATTATCCCTAACATAGGAAATGATGAATAAATAAATGATAGAATAATAGCATAAATAATGAAATTATATAATTAAACGAATTAAAAAGGATGGCTGTATGATGCGAATTTATCTTATATAGTGTCATTTCTATCTTCCTTATGATTCGCTTTTCAGGCCCAGCGATGTTAGTCAGCAACTGGCCGATATTCATGTTGGAAAAGGATAGTGTGCGAATCATAAGGAAGATAGAAAAGACACTATATAAGATAAATTCACATAATACAGCCATCCTTTTTAATAAGACCTGTTTAAAAGAGGGTCTACTCCCTTCATATAATTAAACGAAGTTATTAAAATAAAATTAATAAAGCGAAACTATATAAAAATCAAAGTAATCAAATCAAATTAATTCAAGCCTTTATATAATTAATTAAAAGAACTCAGTAAAATAAAAGTAATCACGTAAAACTGAATAAAAATAAAATTAATTCAATGAGAAAGAGCGTAACACCTGAGCGGGGGAACTAAGAACCCACATTGCGGGATGCCGGGGACAAGAGCCTGTGTCACTGACCAAGGCCCAAGGGAAGGTCATACGGTCACCACCACCACCCGGCAGAAAGGCCGCTGAATGTGGCACTCACGTGGCACTCCAGACAAAACCGGTTGGCACCAGTAGCGACGCATATACTTCGAACAATATTATTTAAGCGAAGCGTAACTAAGAGGAGGGAAAAATGATTATCCATATTACACCAGAATAAATGAACAAAATCCTGGTACTTGAATAATAATTACCTTTTTTTTTGTCAGGAATGCCTTTCTTGATTCTTTTGTTAAGAGAATGAGGAAAAACCCCACAATAATCAACATGTAAAAATGTAAAAAATAAAAAAATAAAAACATAAGATCGTGAGTCCAACTCCATTTCCAAATTCTTGTCCCAAGGTTGGGTGATACTTTATCAAGGACAATTATTTTTATTAATTTTAAAGCAATATCTTGTGCTGATAAGATGCAGAGGCTCTTTCCATCATTCTGTTCTTAACATCTGAATTATCTCTCTCTCTCTCTCTCTCTCTCTCCCTCCCTGAATCAGCAATTTTTTAAACCTGTCCAGCTACTACATTATACAGGTACAGTAATTGCATGCAGACACATACAGTATTTGAATACGCTACAGATGAACAGCGCCACGAGCGGCCGCTTGACGAACTAACTCAAACGAACCAGAGGTCAGGGGAGCCTTAGGAAAAACCAACTGCGCGTTGTGCGTGTTAACTTGCGAGAAATTCATCAACACGTGGGCCATAAACCTCCACGAACACACACATGACAGCACCAGAACGCGTCCCGCGAATGCCGAGCAAACACTGGTGGCCTAGCTTCAAGGCTATTTAAAGTTATCGATGACCATGATACAATTCAGAGGTCTTGAGGCCGTGTAGGCAATCGTCTTTGGCCGAATATTCAGCGGGATAAATTAGCCAATACCAGGAGCGCTGTCAGTGTCTTTTTACTTCGGCCGTTTGTGCTGGTAAGTAATGCTGAACTTTGAACGGTGATAGGACGTCAATGTGTAAAACTTGTGCAGGCCAATCCTGAAGCCTATACATTATTTAAGTCTCCGTTCTATTAATATAAGTTGGTATCTCGCTTTTCCCAAGATATTGTGTGATAACGTGTAGCGTGAGCCGACAACATAAGTTATACCTTTCCCTAATTAAAATCTAAGGACTACTGGAATGAGATACTAAGTACAAAACTAAACCTTTATTGACAAAAAACAATGAAAATAACTTCTTAAAAATTACGGAGAATGAAAACGAATGATTCATCATAACTATCAAAAGTTCTTCTAAGGAAATAAGGTCCAAAATCATAAACACCCAATTACTTAAGGAAATACAGAAAATAACTCATCTGTCCTTCAAATTATAAATAGGTCAAGTAATAAAATCAGGTCATCTCAAAATGTCATACCACTCCCTTCCTCGAAGAAGGAACGTGAAGGAGGGAGAAATGGAATGGAATGGAATACCTGTGAAAGAACAAACGTTATATTAAAAACCAAATTCACAAAATACAAATGCATAACCACAAGATTTCACTGCCACAGGGGTAACGTCTGTGCTCATAGTTCTGAAAGTAGAGTCTAAAATGTTTATGAGTTGTACTCACTTCACAAAAGTCCTCTGGGACAGTCTCCATGTCTGCTGCTATTTTGTTTCACAGACACATGCTAAATTATACCCATAACGGATCGCAATGCCCAATCCTTCATTCTTCACTCCCATTTTATTCCATAGGCAATGCCCATACGAACACACTCTTCGTGACATCATTCGAGGTCAAAGTACGACAAGACACGCCTCTGTACTCCAAGGCGTCACGAAGTACACGTACACACGCACATACATTATTTGAATGCTTTCTTCAAAATCGGATTTTATAACCGGTTTAGCTTCTAGAACGTTTTAAGCTGAAACCGCATTTTCACTGCCCGTGTCCTGTCACCAAGGAGCTCTGCGACTTTTTGTGGTATGCGAATGGTTCAGCATTTTCCTCTATGCTGTGTATAGTCAAATTGGACCCTGTGAATAGCTGACCCAACTTTTCAAAGGTCACAATTACGCGAGCAATTATATATATATATATATATATATATATATATATATAGCATGAAAAGTGAAACGAAAGATCGATGACACAGACGTCAGCTCACTGTCATCGATCCTTCCTTTCACCTTTCTTGCGAGCGCTTCTTATGTCTGTATGTCACTGGACCAGTTGATGATATATATACTGTTATATATATATATATATATATATATATATATATATATATATACATATATATATATATATATATATATATATATATATATATATATATATATATATATATATATATATATATATATATATATATATATATATATAATATATATATCTATATATAATTATATAATATGACATACAGGGTGTTTCTGAAAAGTACAGCCCCCTCTACAGCATAAACTAAAATTGATATGGGCAAAAACAAGAGTAATTCAGAACAGGCATTTATTTAAGTTTCTCTCTGAGTATTTAATATTTTGTGTGGCCTCCATCTGCCTGTACCACAGCCTGCATTCTTCAGGGGTATGATTTCAGCAAATTGCAAAAAAAACTGAGACTCAAACTCCATTTCCCTGAGCACCTCAGTCACCTCTCTTCACAGGTCGTCAAGGCCTGTTATACCATCATAGTTTACTGTGCGCACTTCAACACAATCCTTTAAGATACTACCAATGTTTTCACACACATTAAGGTCAGGGAAGCTACCTGGAAATTCACTTGACGAGAAGAAATCGATACCACTGTTTCAAAGCAGCTCCTGTGTCTAAAGAGCCTTGAAACATGGTGCCTTATCATGCAAAAATATGACTTCTTCAACAGATAACACAGTTTTAGGATCTTTGAGGAAAGGAAATACTCCACCAGTAAGCACAGTTTCTTTGAAGTATTTGTCATTCCATGACTGTCCTTTTTCTTTGATGATTCACATTCCTGACTGTATAAATGAAGAATTCATCTGATGCAGCAATGTGGAGAAAGTCAGCTTCGTCCCAATCTTTAAGAAATGAACCACAAAACCATGCACAGTCTTCTCTCTGTTGCTGAGTGATGTTGGGCTTGCTGATAACATGAAATGGCTTGATACCAGATTTTTTTAACTCACGATATACAGCACTATAACTTCTCTTCTTTCCCCTTTTTCTTTCTAGTTCAAGCGCCAATTTATGTAAAGACTTTCTTGGTCTACCCACTGCCTTAGCTATGATGTCTTTTGACTCCTGAGAAAGGACGTCTGGCCTTCCAAGATTCTCACTTTTTTCACGATGACAGTCATATGGATTTTTGTTCCAGTTTCTTTTAACAAAGGATTCATCTTTTTTAATGTGTTTAGCTATCCAGAAACTTGAAATGAAGGATGCGCCAGCATCCCTGGCTGTCTGAAAGTTATAGCCCGGATTTGGTCGGTTCACCTGATTTCCTCCGAATTGTTATCCATGGCTGTATCAACTCCTTCACTCTGTCTGAAAATACAAGAAATGTAAAATGAAAAATAGCTTAATAGAAACTTAAAATAATGTACTTGGAGATCGGCTATAGCAGAAAACTTCATAACTGCCCATTTGTTCTGTCGAGGGGAAGGCTCTAATTTCGAAACACCCAGTACATACAGTATATATATATATATATATATATATATATATATATATATATATATATATATATATATTATATATATATATATATATATATATATATATATATATATATATATATATATATATATATATATATATATATATATATCACGAAGGAAGCAGTAGGGAAAGGCATCCTCATCATCTACAGTTTATTCCAATGCCGACGTTTCGCGACGAATTCCAAGTCGCATTTTCAAGGCTATAAAATATAATAAAATTTGCGAACTTGAGTACCAAATTAATGCAATGGCAACAGCTCTTTATGTAGTCAAAATATTTAAAACAAAACAACTCATTCCAGGACAAGTCAATAATAAGTAAAAGGAGTTCACTAAAATCTTAAAACAACCTACCTATATGAAAGAAAGAGCAAGACTAACATAAATAAGTAAAAACAGAGTGAGGAAAACCAGTTGCCCAAACTAGGCTATAAACAATTTCACTGAGGACGATTGAGTATTTAACGGCGGTACAGTCTTCTTGATAATTATGGATTCTAGGATGGTTAAGTCGTTGTTGTTCTGCACTTGACCTAAGATGGAAAACTCCTTGCTGTCAATATAAGTTTTACATAATTTTGAATGATTTCGTATATTTGATTGCTCAGGATTAGATAACCTGCTACCTGTTCTATGACTTATGCCCCTGTGGGAATCTATGCGGACCTTCAACAGCCTCCTCGTGCATCCCACGTATATCCCGTGATGACATCCCGGGCAAGTATACTTGTAAACAACGCTGGACGAAAGCAGAGGACTGAGCCGGTCTTTGGCTCTGAACAGAGACCCTATTGTTAAGGATTTTTCGGGATGATTTTCAGGTTTAAAGCTGGAAAACTCTTTTGAATAATGGCTGTGCATTTTCTCCTAAAAGTATCATCATGCACGAAAGGGAAACTTGCATACATCTTCAGTTTCGACACAGTCGATTCCGGTGTTGCCGGAGTCATTTTCTGCAGTAGCAGTTTATTTAGGGATCTGCAAAAAAGTCGTGACGGAAAACAATTATTATTGAAATATTTCACTAAAAAGGATATCTCATCGTGGAAACTCATCCAGTTTGACGAGTGGGTATAAGCTCTATGGAGGAGGGTTAAAATAGAGTTTAGTTTAAAATTAAAGAAACACGAACTATAAAAATTCATTCCCAAACCAGTAAATGTATTTTTTCCATACACACCTGTGACTCAGGTTTTTACACAGGTGTGTATAACAAAAAATACATTTACTGGTTTGGGAATGAATTTTTATAGTCCTCAGTGAAATTGTTTATAGCCTAGTTTGGGCAACTGGTTTTCCTCACTCTGTTTTTATTTATTCATGTTAGTCTTGCTCTTTCTTTCATATAGGTAGGTTGTTTTAAGATTTTAGTGAACTCCTTTTGCTTATTATTGACTTGTCTTGGAATGAGGTGTTTTGTTTTAAATATTTTGACTACATAAAGAGCTGTTGCCATTGCATTAATTTGGTACTCATGTTCGCAATTTATATTATATTTTATAGCCTTGAAAATGCGACTTGGAATTCGTCGCGAAACGTCGGCATTGGAATAAACTGTAGATGATGAGGATGCCTTTCCCTACTGCTTCCTTCGTGATGTAAACTTCGAGCCTCAGCTCCGGCCCTTATGTGTGTATATGTATATATATATATATATATATATATATATATATATATATATATATATATATATATATATATATATATATATTTATATATATATATATATTTGTGAGTTTGCAAAAACATTTCTTTAAACATTTCAAAAACACATAGGCCGAAAATCTTTTTTTCCTGACAGTAGATTGAGACAAATCCACACAGGCAATGAAACACAGCTCTCTAGTAAAATATTCAACAGATCAATCCAGGTGAGAAACCACTCTTCTAGGACGTTAAAGAGCCGCAATAGCAATAGTAGCAGAAGTAGGAACATTGGAAAAACGTAATCATGGGTAGTCTATATTCGTCTAGTTTAAATATTCACGTCATGACAGTTACGAGCGCCTTTGAACTGAAGGTTCCCTGAAATAAAAAGGTAATATTTATCGGATCATAAAAACTACTGCCGATACGATATTCTTCATCATCCACCCAAGAGATACAGATAAATGGCAGGCGATTGGAATGATAATAGTAAAAAAAAAAAATAAAGAAAATTTAAAAAATAAAATTCTCAAAGATTACATCTACAAACAACTATTCTTCCGTGCTTTGGAAATCGTTAAAGCATTTGACAGCAAAAAACATATCTTTTGAATGAGAAAAAAACCAACCTCTGTCCCACCTCTGTAATTCCTACATCGACCAGCAATTCTTAAGAATAAAACAGTTTTCGTGAATATATTTCTATTTGGATTTTTATCACGTCGGCAGACCTTAGATTCTGACTGGAAAGATTATGATTAGTTCTATACACATACTTATTTATGTGTGGCATACAGTCAAATTTCAGCCCTTGAATGAATAAAATAAAAACCCCTTCGAAAATTGTAACATTTCTTCCCGTCGAGTCAACACAGGATGACCTTGAGCTCTTTACAAAAGTAGGACTTTATGGCAGCCGTGAGGGTTCAGTTTAGTCCAGGCCACAAGCGTGCTTGGATCTCGTGTGTCGTTGCAGGTAAGACGCTTGGCATTCATGGAAAATTAATATACCGTCTTCTGCGGACACATGTTTTCATCGTACAAATTTCTACGGAGATAGGCCATTCGCCTCAACTCATTCGGGGGAATTATTTCTTCTAAAGTTCTGAAAACAGTAAATGCCAGTGATTATAATGACACACACACTCACTCTCTCTCTCTCTCTCTCTCTCTCTCTCTCTCTCTCTCTCTCTCTCTCTCTCTCTCTCTCTCTCAGCTTACTCGGGGGAATTATTTCATCAGAGGTTCTGAAAACATTAAGTGCCGTGATTATAATGATTCTATCTCTCTCTCTCCCTCTCTCTCTCTCTCTCTCTCTCTCTCTCTCTCTCTCTCTCTCATTAATAAAACCTGAAGCACAGTACAAATGTCAGACACAGCAAAACATGAGCTACTATAAGGCTAGCCTATCTGTGCCGCTGTCAACTGCTTGAGCTTATCATTAGCACGGTATAACTCACTCGCCTTCAAGATCTTTCTCTGTTTGCTATCTCCGTTCAGTGGGTTACACTCCCACCTGATAAATAATGATGTCCACATTGCTTTAGGCCTTCGCAACTGCAGCAAACCGAACTCGTCACGCTTAAGATGCAGAACACATCTGGCAACAAACGTGACGGAGTTCAGTTGGGAAAACTTTGACGCACTACGGCGTGGTTCTCCCAGATTAGCGTGAAGCTATGTGTGTGTGTGTGTGTGTGTGGGTTTGTTTGTTTGTTTGTGTATGTATGTATATATATAGATATATATATAATATATGTATATATATATGCATATATATTTATACATACATACATACATACATATATATATATATATATACACTGTAATGTATATATATATGCAGTTGTATTCCACAGTTTCGTTCCCCGACAGACGTCTTCTTAGAATATTCTTAACATGGAAGAGGTCCATTGGCGGACGCATCCGCTGGGCATCATTTTTTCTCCACTTGCAGTCTTCGTTTTCCCATATGGAATAGAACTGAATATATATATATATATATATATATATATATATATATATATATATATATATATTTTATATATATAAATATTTCTGCTGTTTGCCTGCGATGCATTTATTTGTAGTAATATCAGACTGACCAAGACAGGGAAAAGTCTTTGTCCCACAGGGTCGCGTCGACAGTTCAAACTTTAACGTTCGTTTGTAGCAAAGAACTCAGTAGCATTAGGGATTTAACCCCCATAGGAAAATTTCCATAATCAACCTTATGAGAGGTGGCCTTAAGCTTGCTTTACCTGTTCTCTTTGGCGAATGTTTTTGACAAAGTTTCAGACCCCGAGGGCATGAACGGACGCCCTGTTTTGACCGAACTAGGTCGGACAAGAAGCAGAGAGAACCAGCCTTCCATCACGGACGCACGCTTATGAGTCTCGGCTCCCTATCCTTTGTCTCTAATCTATATTACTAGTGAAGTGGCGAATTCATCCCAGAACTTCCGATCGCCCGTTGTATGCACAACAACTAGTCGTCCAAGGTAAAGTCTGCGTTTTTGTTCAAAACTTCGTCAATTACTAGCCCCTTTTTCTGTATTTCAGTTTCATTGTTTCCTCCTTCACCGCCACCCTAATTGTTAGATTACAAAGCGACTTGCTTTTACGAAGTCTAGATTAGGCATAAATTTTATTGTTTAGCATCATCCAATTATTCTAGTGAATTAACTAGGAAGTAGGGAAGGTTAAGCAAGTCATTTTATTCTTTATGCCACCTTGTGTCTCGATCCATTTGTTCGGAAGAGCTGTTGTGTTTTAATACCATATTAATGAGTAGAGATTGTCTGCGTCCGAAGTCTTTATTCATTGAATATTCTTTTGTTGAGGTTAATTTCCCTCGACTGGCGACCTGGTTAATTTAAACAGCTGTCTTTGAGGTTAATTCGTAGTTTCATCGACAGGTTACGTGTGTCCTTGGCAGGCAGGGCCTTATAAAAATTACGTAAATCAAGTAATAAACTCATCAGCCAAGTCTCAATATAACAACAATATATATATATATATATATATATATATATATATATATATATATATATATATATATAAATCTCTGACTCAGTCATCAGGTCTCTCAGGTGGAAAGCAAGGGCGTTTTGGGCCATACAAGTCTAAAAGAAGCTGGAACCTGAGAGCAACTAGGAATTACCTGGGCAAGCTAATTGCATACCAGCGAGTACATATCAGCAATGACCCAATAGACAACATTTCATTCGAATTAATAAGTGAATAAGATGAAATCATCAACACACAATCACGTGTGGAACAAATAAATTTCTGACTCACGTCGGGATCGAACCCAGGTCTCTCAGGTGGAAAGCAAGGGCGTTATCCACTAGGCCATACAAGTCTAAAAGAAGCTGGAACCTGAGAGCAACTGCACCCAAGGAATTACCTGGGCAAGCTAACTATACCAACGAGTTTTCCCCAACTTCCCGACTCAGCAATGACCCAATAGACAACATTTCATTATTATCCCTTCTGAGTGAATTAGAAATCATCAACACACAATCACGTGTGGAACAGAAATAAATTTCTGACTCACGTCAGGATCGAACCCAGGTCTCTCAGGTGGAAAGCAGGGCGTTATCCACTAGGCCATACAAGTCTAAAGAAGCTGGAATCCGCACCCAAGGAATTACCTGGGCAAGCTAACTGCTTGCATACCAGCGAGTTTTCCCCAACTTCCCGACTCAGCAATGACCCAATAGACAACATTTCATTCGAATTATCCCTTCTGAGTGAATAAGATAGAAATCATCAACACACAATCACGTGTGGAACAGAAATAAATTTCTGACTCACGTCGGGATCGAACCCAGGTCTCTCAGGTGGAAAGCAAGGGCTTTTTACAAGTTGCTCTCAGGTTCCAGCTTCTTTTAGACTATAGTTGTTTTTGATCCCGATGAGTCTTTTCTGTTCCACACGTGATTGTGTGTTGATGATTTCTATATATATATATATATTATATATATATATATCTAGTTTGTCGGTGACATGTTAGCTATGAGTACATATAAGGAACCATTCGAAAATATGCAAAACATACATAAACAACAAAGAGTTCCGAATAATAGGACAGACGGACGAAGCGATCTAAATACCTAATTAACTATAATGATAAAATTGACAGTTTACTCAGCTGTTTACTGCCTGATCGTTTGTTTTCTTTCTTTTTCACTTTTATATTGTTTTTTTTTTTCCTGTCTTCGAAGTTCGACTCAATAGTCTTACTTGAACCATCGTCTGGGTAGGTCATTCTTTAGCGTCATGGTGCTTTGATACTTCAAGAGTGTTTAGTTGGATGCTTTTGATTTTTTTTTATGTGTAATTATTAATTAGTCAATCTCGCTGTAGATATATTTTTCAGCCTTGAAAATGCAGCGATGTAGTTGTGAAACGCTGGCCTTTGAAATGAGCTGCAAATTAAGTGTCTTAACCTGGAGGCCTACGACTTTATATATACAGTATACAAATTTCTAACTTGCATCAGGACTGAAGCCAGGTTTTTTAATTGAAAGGCAAGGGCGCTGCCCACTAGACCATACAGGTCATAAAAGAAGTTGGAACCTGAGTGCCATTATACCCAGGGAATTACCTGGGTACAGTGGCACTCAGGTTCCAACTTGTTTTATGACTTGTATGACCTAGTGGGCAGCACTCTTGCCTTTCAGTTGAATCCTTGGGTACAGTGGCACTCAGGTTCCAATTTCTTTTATGACTTGTATGGCCTAGTGGGCAGTGCCCTTGCCTTTCAATTGAAAGACCTGGGTTTGATCCTGATGTGAGTCAGAAATTTATTTCTGTTCCACACATGACTGTGTGATTTGATTATTTATATATATATATATATATATATATATATATATATATATATATATATATATATATATATATATATATATATTGTCACAAAGTGATCAAGCACCTGGTTATTACACAAATAGTAATACCAAAAAGTTGCCTCACATCGACCAGATACTTGAAACCTCATAACAAAGATGTTTGACTGAATTTCTAAAGGTACAGTGATCCCATAAACTTACTTATCAATTGAGAAAATCAATGTAACTTTATCAAGTTATGGGTGAGGCAACAGTTATATCCAGACTAGTGGAAAATGGGTATCACTTCAACAAACACTGTAGCTGTCTCTCTGGTTCTATTTTACCTAGATAAGTCTCAGGTGAACAAACAGATACATCACTTACCTTGTACACATTCATTAATGTCTCTAATTACTGGTGGTCAAAATGAAACGCTGTGTTTTTAAAAAACTTTAAACAAACAGGTTTATTTCTAAGTTCAAAAGTCATATGCTGAGTTCACAATCTTAAACGATTTACTATTAATTAACATCAGTGTAATATTTAAGTATTTCTTAATCAAGTTAATTCACAAAACTTTAAATATTAAGAAAGCAATTGGGTTAGGTAAGATTCAAACCATTAACTATCACTCAAGTTTTAAGCATATATCTGATTAATTAAACACAAACATTCACCAAAATATTACTGACTGGAATCCACATAAACATTCTCTAAAATCTCAATAATAAGTAGGCACTAAAGAATGTTAAGAAATCACCAGCACAAAACTTTGAAACAGCAATTATAAAATTATAGTAATATGATAACACAGACATATAAGAATGAAATATGCAAAAATGGATATATGCCAACCACCAAAAAATATGCTCAAAGATTATATCAATCTTTCAAAAGATCACTTCTCTTTAAAAAAAAAAAAAAAGTTAAACTCACGTCCTTTCTAAAACTTTCTCATAGACAACACTGCCAAGTCACAAAGACCTATACAAATATATATAATTAGCAGCAAGACACATTAGAACTCACAATAAGAGATATGTTCATCTCTTATCAAAACAACAATTCTCTTTCACCTAGAACATCACTTTAATTCTTAACATAACAAAAACCAGTAAACTTCACTTTACCTTTTGTAATTATTACACCATTACACACCTTCCACAATGTCTGCACAAAACAATATTCCAGATCACCTTTTACAAAATTAACACACTCCTGGGGTGAGTTTTAACAGAGCTTTTACTAACAGTAAACCATCAGTAACCCTTATATATATGAATGGGATTATTGACAGAGAGAGAGAGAGAGAGAGAGAGAGAGAGAGAGAGAGAGAGAGAGAGAGAGGACCTATTTCCTGCAAGCTCTGTTCCTGACTGACTGCTTCTCACACAGCACTCCTCTTAAATCTTCAAAGCCCTCCCAGAATACATGATACATAAAGTATATATACATTCATACATACATACAGGTATACATGTGTATGTATAGAATACATACACGGCTGGAGCTTCGAGCGCCTTATCTATGACTGACATTTCCTGGGAGACTCACACACCGGAACAAACAAAAGGAAATGCTTTTAGACCCAAAACTGGCTGGCTGTCAACATGTCATCTCCAACTCTCTTACTGTTCCTCGTTCCATTACTCAGTTTACAAAAAAGAATAAGCACAGACACAGCTAACAAGCATGGGTTAGACACACATGATGAATGTATAATAGGCAACTGGCCGATTGGCTGACAGCTCACCACGATAGGATAAGAGGGGTCCTTTTGCCTCCATCCACACACTTGGGTAAACACAGGTTGTAGTGACCTGATAAGAACCTCAGCCTCTCTCTCTGTTCGGCGCTAACGCTCAATATACTAAGAATTCGTGGTTCATAACACTCTGTATACGTATTAATATATCAAGACATTGTAAGATTACATGATATACAATTTATCTGTAAGAAAAAGACATTTAAAAATTAAATCTTTACAACATATGATGAATCTGCAAGTAAAACATCAAAATTTTCACAGAGACATACAGACACTTGTAAAATGGTTATATATTATAACACCTTATAATAATATATATATATATATATATATATATATATATATATATATATATATATATATATATAAAGCTATATATAATATAACATATATGGAAAATTATGTATGTATACATATACTGTATATATATATATATATATATATACATATATATATAGAATATATATATATATATATATATATATATATATATATATAATTATCTTCTGCTACTTTCAGGTAACAATGAGCAAACCAAACGTAGACTTGGAGGAAATTCTCATCACTCCCCAAGACAGAGACGACATATACGACCTGATTAAAGTATCGTACGTGGATCGGGAACCTTTGGTACGTGTATTAAGTTTCCTTGATGAAATACAACAACAACTACAACTATTATTATTATTATTATTATTATTATTATTATTATTATTGATAATAATAACAATATTCAAGTAACCCTCGCCACTTCCCTTCATTTCCTCCCAAGTGCGTAGGTCTTCACATGACCTCCGAGGAATTCTTATCCCTACTGGAGAAGGTCATGCCACCGACGTTAGATAGTAAGGTCAGCTTCGGCATGAGGGAGAAGTCCTCCGGGAAACTGGTGGCCTTCATGCTCAGCGAAATTTTCCTGCCTCAAGACGACCCAGAAGTATTCCAAGAAGGAAGATATGGAACCGAAAAAGTATAGTCTACAGTATAAGTTTTTATTGTTTGCACAGATTTTGTGCCATTTTATTGGCCTAGTTCTATCTAAGTTTGTTTTTATTTTTTGCACAAAGATTTTGTATCATTTCTTTGGCCTAGTTCTATCTACGTTTGTTTTTATTTTTTTCACAAAGATTTTGTATCATTTCATTGGCCTAGTTCTATCTAAGTTTGTTTTAATTTTTTGCACAATGATTTTGTATTATTTTATTGGCCTACTTCTAATTTTTTTTTGAGCAAAGATTTTGCATAATTTTATTGGCCTAGTTCTAAGTTTGTTTTTTTTTTTTTCTTTGCAAAGATTTTGTATAATTTTATTCGCCAAGTTCTATCTAAGTTTGCTTTTTTATTTTTTGCACAAAGATTTTTATCATTTTAATTGCCTAGTTCTATGTTTGTTTTTATTTTTTGCTCAAAGATTTTGTATAATTTTATTGGCCTAGTTCTGTCTAAGTTTGTTTTTATTTTATGCACAAAGATTTTGTATAATTTTACTGGCATAGTTCTACCTAACTCATAGAAGAACCAGTCAATCATTCCTTCTGAAATCTGAAACAGACCTTAGATTTCTGGTGAAAGCGGAAATGGGGCACAAGAAGACCAGAGAAGCCAACAAAATTAGTTTCCGGTCACGCAGCGCTGAAATTATTCTGCTGATTTTCGAGACTCAACGTGGCCACCACTTCTGCCTAAACCAGGCCGTCCGCCAAGGCCTGTTACAGGTTTTACGAACTTGAATACTTCTTTCTCTTACAGCCGAACCTTTACATGAAAGTGCTCTACGACTTGTGTTCAGGCATCGAAGTCTTGCAAGACGGGAAATTTAAAAAGCAATTGGTGCTGCGTTGCCTGTCCGTACATCCAGACTACAGCAACCAAGGCCTGGGAAGAAAGCTTCTTCAGGTGAGGGCCGTGGGGATAGGGGGTGGCGGGTGCATAGCCCTGAGTCAGAGTTTTCATTTAACGTATTGTCCATTTCACGAGACCCACGACTGAATTGCATATAAAGCTATCAATTATTATTTAGGTCAATTCATCATTCTTCAGGAACCATAACACTGATTCGTATTCGTTCTGAAATATATTTATTGCCTGTCAATCACTCCCAGAATAAGAAAAAGTTATTTTCAATTTCTCATTCTCCTCAGAATTTGCACCAATGGAAAATGAGTCGTGTTTCACAGGTTATATATCAAGTACGATGAAGAAAGTGAGGATCGAATTGTCTTGATGCACGAGAGAGAGAGAGAGAGAGAGAGAGAGAGAGAGAGAGAGAGAGAGAGAGAGAGAGAGAGAGAGAGAGATGAAGATTGTACATTATCATGCTTGATGTACTAACCTTGAGGATATTATTGTCGATAGTACAGTCCAGTTCAAAGTTGCATGCGGTACATATTGTAGCTCATAGAAAATGGGATCTAGAGAAAATGTGAGTGACAGGGGGATTTGAAGTACACCGACATCGTATTTACCCATACACTGTCGTTAAAAGCATACGGGTAAACTTATCACTGGGCTTTCATTTCTTGTTGCACTTATACATACACAACATTCGTTATATGAGTACATACATTATATACAATACACCTTTGGTTGTCTTGTCTTTAATGACCGTAGTTATTTCTTTTCATGAAGCAGGCCTACTTTTGATAGGCTGGGCTTCTCTGACAACTTGAGTGACATTTTTCATGCTAAAGTGTCCAATTGATTTTGTTTGTTTCGTTTCATATTCTTATTATCTGACAATATTTTTTTGTATTTTCATAGGTAACACAGCATAGGCTATTCAAGCCACTTTCTTCGCACTTTGATAGTATTCGTAACCCATCTGGATGTTTTGGTGCAAATGATCGAAGGGTTGTTGTACATATCAATCATCATCATCTCCTCCAGAACCACGTTACCCAAAGGGTCTCCGAAATTCCGCAAGATAAGTCTTTATAAGACTTATTTCCAGCCTCCTTTCTCATAGCTTTCATCCAAGTAGGTCTAGGTCTTCCACAGGATTCCAGCTCACACCATCAGATACTTTCCTTTATCCCATCAATATCTCAAGAGACTGCCGTGGGCAGTCCCTTAAGTTATGTATTTTCAGTGTCGCGTTAGTTTTTCACGAAAATGCCAAAATATGTGGTCACGTCACTCGGTCAAACATAGTCCCATCATTGCCAACGGCACTCATGCATTGCTTTCTGCCTTGTACTTTTAATTTGTTCACTCTGGTGTCATCCCTAGCCATCAGACATATTCAAGTATGTCTTTATTCCACTTTAAGCTCTCAATAGCCCTTTTAACTTGAACAGTGATAAAAAAGAATGTGGGCAGAGTAAGCACAAATCACAGCCACAAGACCAAATAAAAGCGCGTCGTATTTTCACTCAACCCGTAAAAATGGTTTTAGTAACATCTCTAACTTTTTGGGGTTCTTGTTGCGAATAGGGAAATGTTCAGGGTAAGGTAAGGCTAAAGACAATTAAAATTGTAAATAACAAGGAAATTCAATGTCAGTCTAAAGAAGTATAATAACAGTATGAGAGAGAACAGGTATAAAGTAAAACTGTTTCAATTTAATAGCTCTGCACCTGACGCGAACAGCGTAGTGTGCCCGCAACTGTGCTTGCGTAGTGAGCCCTCAGGAACCAGGAAAACCAGGCACCATCTTGATTTTCATTTCATTCCGCCCTCGCTAGATGAGCGAGGAGAAGGGCAAGGAGCTGGGCTGCGACGTGGCCACCATGCAAGCGGTGAACGTCATCACGGACAGCATAGCCAAGAAGATGAGATACACAACGGTCCGGAGGACAGACATAACGACCATCAAAGACGGAATGGGAAGGACCCTGCTCGACGTGGACGCCGTCAAGAATAGGGTCGGCACCTCCTATTTCACTTATTACATGAAGGAGTTGTGAATCTGTACACCTCAGAGTTATTTAGATGGATAATCCAATCCTCATAACCTCATTGTAGAATTATTTTTTTTCTTAATTTTAATATGTAAATGAATAACTTAGATTTCCTTTCCGTTTTGTTTACCTTTTTATGGAACGGGATATGAAATTTAGGCCAAGCGCTGGAACCTATGATGAGGTCATTCAACGCTGAAAGGGAAATTCCGAGTAAAAATATTTGAAAGATTAAGTAACCAGAGGAAAAAAGTCACAGCGCACAATGAAACAATTGTTATAAGAAGGTGGAAAGTAGGATGGAAGAAAGACAATATGACCGGAGGTTATAAGAGGGTGGAAAGTAAGATGGAAGAAAGATAATATGACCGGAGTTTATAAGAGGGTGCAGAGTAAGAAGAAAGAAACCCAATATGACCGGAGGTTATAAGAGGATGGAGAGTAAGACGGAAGAAGGACAATATGACCGGAGGTTATAAGAGGGTGGAGAGTAAGACGGAAGAAGGACAATATGACCGGAGTTTATAAGAGGGTGCAGAGTAAGAAGAAAGAAACCCAATATGACCGGAGGTTATAAGAGGATGGAGAGTAAGACGGAAGAAGGACAATATGACCGGAGGTTATAAGAGGGTGGAGAGTAAGATGGAAGAAGGACAATATGACCGGAGGTTATAAGAGGGTGGAGAGTAAGACGGAAGAAGGACAATATGACCGGAGGTTATAAGAGGGTGGAGAGTAAGATGGAAGAAGGACAATATGACCGGAGGTTATAAGAGGGTGGAGAGTAAGATGGAGGAAGGACAGCATGACCGGAGGTTATAAGAGGGTGGAGAGTAGGACGGAAGAAGGACAATATGACCGGAGGTTATAAGAGGGTGGAGAGTAAGACGGAATAAGGACAATATGACAGGAGGTTATAAGAGGGTGGAGAGTAAGACGGAAGAAGGACAATATGACAGGAGGTTATAAGAGGGTATAAGAGGGTTATAAGAGGGTGGAAAGGTTATAAGAGGTGGAGAGTAAGCGGAAGAATGGAGGAAGGACAGCATGACCGGAGGTTATAAGATGGGGTGGAGAGTAAGAGTAGAAGAAGAAGGACAATATGACAGGGTGTTATAAGAGAGAGTAAGACGGAAGAAGGACAATATGACCGGAGGTTATAAGAGGTGGAGAGTAATAGACGGAAGAAGACAATGACCGGAGGTTATAAGAGGTGGAGAGTAAGATGGAAGAAGGACAATATGACCGGAGGTTTATAAGAGGTGAGGGAGAGTAAGATGGAAGAAGGACAATATGACCAGAGGTTATAAGGGGGTGGAGAGTAAGATGGAAGAAGGACAATATGACCGGAGGGTATAAGAGGGTGGAGAGTAAGACGGAAGAAGGACAATATGACCGGAGTTTATAAGAGGATGCAGAGTAATAAGAAAGAAACCCAGAGGTTATATGACCAGGAGGTTATAAGAGGATGGAGAGTAAGACGCTAAGAAGGACAATATGACCGGTGGTTATAAGGGGGTGGAGAGTGAGATGGAAGAAGGACAATATGACCGGAGGTTATAAGAGGGTGGAGAGTAAGACGGAAGAAGGACAATATGACCGGAGGTTATAAGAGGGTGGAGAGTAAGATGGAGGAAGGACAGCATGACCAGAGGTTATAAGAAGGTGGAGAGTAAGACGGAAGAAGGACAATATGACCGGAGGTTATAAGAGGGTGGAGAGTAAGACGGAAGAAGGACAATATGACTGGAGGTTATAAGAGGGTGGAGAGTAAGACGGAAGAAGGACAATATGACCGGAGGTTATAAGAGGGTGGAGAGTAAGATGGAGGAAGGACAGCATGACCGGAGATTATAAGAGGGTGGAGAGTAAGACGGAAGAAGGACAATATGACCGGAGGTTATAAGAGGGTGGAGAGTAAGACGGAAGAAGGAAAATATGACCGGAGGTTATAAGAGGGTGGAGAGTAAGACGGAAGAAGGACAATATGACCGGAGGTTATAAGAGGGTGGAGAGTAAGATGGAGGAAGGACAGCATGACCGGAGGTTATAAGAGGGTGGAAAGTAAGATGGAAGAAGGACAATATGACCGGAGGTTATAAGAGGGTGGAGAGTAAGACGGGAGAAGGACAACATGACCGGAGGTCATAAGAGGGTGGAGAGTAAGACAGGAGAAGGACAACATGACCGGAGGTCATAAGAGGCTGGAGAGTAAGACGGAAGAAAGACAACATGACCGGAGGTCATAAGAAGGTGGAGAGTAAGACGGAAGAAGGACAACATGACTGGAGGTCATAAGAGGGTGGAGAGTAAGACGGAAGAAGGACAACATGACCGGAATGTCATTAGAGGGTGGAGAGTAAGATAGAAGAAGGACAACATGACCGGAGGTCATAAGAGGGTAGAGAGGAAGATGGAAGAAGGACAACATGACCGGAGGTCATAAGAGGGTGCAGAGGAAGACGGAAGAAGGACAACATGACCGGAGGTCATAAGAGGGTGGAGGGGAAGACGGAAGAAGGACAACATGACCGGAGGTCATAAGAGGGTGGAGAAGAAGATGGAAGAAAGACAACATGACCGAAGGTCATAAGAGGGTGGAGAGGAAGAGAGAAGAAAGACAATATAACCGGAGGGAAAGGTAATGTGACCGGAGGTTATATGAGGGTGGAAAGTAAGGAGGAAGAAAGATAATATGACCAGAGGTTACAAGAGGGTGGAAAGTAAGATGGAAGAAAGATAATATGACCGGAGGTTACAAGAGGGTGGAAAGTAAGATGGAAGAAAGACAATATGATTGGAGGTTACAAGAGGGTGGAAAGTAAGATGGAAGAAAGACAATATGACCGGAGGTTACAAGAGGGTGGAAAGTAAGATGGAAGAAAGACAATATGATTGGAGGTTACGAGAGGGTGGAAAGTTAGATGGAAGAAAGACAATATGACCGGAGGTTACAAGAGGGTGGAAAGTAAGATGGAAGAAAGACAATATGATTGCAGGTTACAAGAGGGTGGAAAGTAAGATGGAAGAAAGACAATATGACCGGAGGTTATAAGAGGTTGGAATTAAGATGGAAGAAAGATAATATGACCGGAGGTTATAAGACGGTGGAAAGTAAGATGGAGGAGAGATAATATGACCGGAGGTTACAAGAGGGTGGAATGTAAGATGGAAGAAAGATAATATGACCGGAGGTTATAAGAGGGTGGAAAGTAAGATGGAAGAAAGATAATATACCGTAGGTTACAAGAAGGTGGAAAGTAAGATGGAAGAAAGATAATACGACCGGAGGTTACAAGAGGGTGGAAAGTAAGATGGAAGGAAGACAATATGACTTGAGGTTATAAGAGGGCGGAAAGTAAGATGGAAGAAAGACAATATGACCGGAGGTTACAAGAGGGTAGAGAGTAAGATGGAAGAAAGATAATATGACCGGAGGTTATAAGAGGGTGGAAAGTAAGATGGAAGAAAGATAATATGACCGTAGGTTACAAGAGGGTGGAAAGTAAGATGGAAGAAAGACAATATGACCGGAGGTTACAAGAGGGTGGAAAGTAAGATGGAAGAAAGACAATATGACCGGAGGTTACGAGAGGGTGGAAAGTAAGATGGAAGAAAGACAATATGACCGAAGGTTACAAGAGTGATGAAGGACAAGTAAGATGGAAGAAAAGACAATATGAACGGAGCTTATAAAAGGGAGAAAGTAAGATTGAAGAAAGACAATATGAAGAAAGACAATATGAAGGTTACAAGAGGGTGGAAAGTAAGATGGAAGAAAGACAATATGACCGGAGGTTACAAGAGGGTGGAAAGTAAGATGTATGAAAGACAATATGACCAGAGGTTACAAGAGGGTGGAAAGTAAGATGGAAGAAAGACAATATGACCGGAGGTTACGAGAGGGTGGAAAGTAAGGTGGAAGAAAGACAATATCACCGGAGGTTACAAAAGGGTGGAAAGTAAGATGGAAGAAAGACAATATGACCGAAGGTTACAAGAGGGTGGAAAGTAAGTTGGAAGAAAGACAATATGACCGGAGGTTACAAGGGGGTGGAAAGTAAGATGGAAGAAAGACAATATGACCGGAGGTTATGAGAGGGTGGAAAGTAAGATGGAAGAAAGACAATATGACCGGAGGTTACAAGAGGGTGGAAAGTAATATGGAAAAAAAACAATATGACCGGAGGTTACAAAAGGGTGGAAAGTAAGATGGAAGAAAGATAATATGACCAGAGGTTATAAGAGGGTGGAAAGTAAGATGGAAGAAAGATAATATACCGTAGGTTACAAGAGGGTGGAAAGTAAGATGGAAGAAGGATAATATGACCGGAGGTTACAAGAGGGTAGAAAGTAAGATGGAAGAAAGACAATATGACTGGAGGTTATAAGAGGGCGGAAAGTAAGATGCAAGAAAGACAATATGACCGGAGGTTACAAGAGGGTAGAGAGTAAGATGGAAGAAAGATAATATGACCGGAGGTTACAAGAGGGTAGAGAGTAAGATGGAAGAAAGATAATATGACCAGAGGTTATAAGAGCGTGGAAAGTAAGATGGAAGAAAGATAATATGACCGGAGGTTATAAGAGGGTGGAAAATAAGATGGAAGAAAGACAATATGATTGAAGGTTATAAGAGGGTGGAAAGTAAGATGAAAGAAAGACAATATGGCCGTAGGTTACAAAAGGGTGGAAAGTAAGATGGAAGAAAGACAATATGACCAGAGGTTATAAGAGGGTGGAAAGTAAGATGGAAGAAAGACAATATGACCGGAGGTTACAAGAGGGTGGAAAGTAAGATGGCAGAAAGATAATCTGACCGGAGGTTATAAGAGGGTGGAAAGTAAGATGGAAGAAAGACAATATGACCAAAGGTTATGAGAGGGTGGAAAGTAAGATGGAAGAAAGACAATATGAACGGAGGTTACAAGAGGGTGGAAAGTAAGATGGAAGAAAGACAATATGACCGGAGGTTATAAGAGGGTAGAAAGTAAGATGGAAGAAAGATAATATGACCGGAGGTTATAAGAGGGTGGAAAGTAAGATGGAAGAAGAGGGTGGAAAGTAATATAGAAGAAAGACAACATGACCGGAGGTTACAAGAGGGTGGAAAGTAAGATGGAAGAAAGACAATATAACCGGAGGTTACAAGAGGTTGGAAAGTAAGATCGAAGAAAGACAATATGACTGGAGGTTATAAGTCAATGGAAAGTAAGATGGAAGAAAGACAATATGACCAGAGGTTACAAAAGGGTGGAAAGTAAGATGGAAGAAAGACAATATGACCGGAGGTTACAAGAGAGTGGAAAGTAACATGGAAGAAAGACAAAATGACTGGAGGTTATAAGAGGGTGGAAAGTAAGATGGAAGAAAGACAATATGACCGGAGGTTACAAGAGGGTGGAAAGTAAGATGGAAGAAAGACAATATGACCGGAGGTTATAAGAAGGTGGAAAGTAAGATGGAAGAAATAAAATATGACTGGAGGTTATAAGAAGGTGGAAAGTAAGATGGAAGAAAGACAATATGACATGAGGTTATAAGAAGGTGGAAAGTAAGATGGAAGAAAGACAATATGACCGGAGGTTATAAGAAGGTGGAAAGTAAGATGGAAGAAAGACAATATGACCGGAGGTTATAAGAAGGTGGAAAGTAAGATGGAAGAAAGACAATATGACCGGAGGTTACAAAAGGGTGGAAAGTAAGATGGAAGAAAGACAATATGTCCGGAGGTTATAAGAGGGTGGAAAGTAATATGGAAGAAAGACAATATGACCGGAGGTTATAAGAGGGTGGAAAGTAAGATGGAAGAAAGACAATATGAACAGAGGTTACAAAAGGCTGGAAAGTAAGATGGAAGAAAGACAATTTGACCGGAGGTTATAAGAAGGTGGAAAGTAAGATGGAAGAAAGATAATATGACCGGAGGTTATAAGAAGGTTGGAAAGTAAGATGGAATAAAGACAATATGACCGGGGTTATAAGAAGGTGGAAAGTAAGATGGAAGAAAGGCAATATGACCGGAGGTTATAAGAAGGTGGAAAGTAAGATGGAAGAAATACAATATGACCGGAGGTTATAAGAACGTGGAAAGTAAGATGGAAGAAAGACAATATGACCAGAGGTTACAAGATGGTAGAAAGTAAGATGGAAGAAAGACAATATGACCGGAGGTTATAAGAAGGTGTAAAGTAAGATGGAAGAAATACAATAAGACCGGAGGTTATAAGAAGGGTGGAAAGTAAGATGGAAGAAAGATAATATGACCGGAGGTTACAAGAAGGTGGAAAGTAAGATGGAAGAAAGACAATATGACCAGAGGTTATAAGAAGGTGGAAAATAAGATGGAAGAAAGATAATATGACCGGAGGTTATAAGAAGGTGGAAAGTAAGATGGAAGAAAGACAATATGACCGGAGGTTATAATAAGGTGGAAAGTAAGATGGAAGAAATACAATATGACCGGAGGTTACAAAGAGGGTGGAAAGTAAGATGGAAGAAAGACAATATGACCGGAGGTTACAAGAGGTGGAAAGTAAGATGGAAGAAAGACAATATGACCGGAGGTTACAAGAGGGTGGAAAGTAAGATGGAAGAAAGACAATATGACCGAAGGTTACAGGAGGGTGGAAAGTAAGATGGAAGAAAGACAATATGAACGGAGGTTATAAGAATGTGGAAAGTAAGATGGAAGAAAGACAATATGACCGGAGGTTACAAGAGGGGTGGAAAGTAAGATGGAAGAAAGACAATATGACCGGAGGTTATAAGAGGGTGGAAAGTAAGATAGAAGAAAGACAATATGACTGGAAGGTTACGGATAGGGTGGAAAGTAAGATGGAAGAAAGACAATATGACCGGAGGTTACAAGAGGGTGGAAAGTAAGATGGAAGAAAGACAATATGACCGGAGGTTATAAGAGGGTGGAAAGTAAGATGGAAGAAAGACAATATGACCGGAGGTTATAAGAGGGTGGAAAGTAAGATGGAAGAAAGACAATATGACCGGAGGTTATAAGAAGGTGGAAAGTAAGATGGAAGAAAGATAATATGACCGGAGGTTATAAGAAGGTTGAAAGTAAGATGGAATAAAGACAATATGACCGGGGGTTATAAGAAGGTGGAAAGTAAGATGGAAGAAAGGCAATATGACCGGAGGTTATAAGAAGGTGGAAAGTAAGATGGAAGAAATACAATATGACCGGAGGTTATAAGAACGTGGAAAGTAAGATGGAAGAAAGACAATATGACCAGAGGTTACAAGATGGTAGAAAGTAAGATGGAAGAAAGACAATATGACCGGAGGTTATAAGAAGGTGTAAAGTAAGATGGAAGAAATACAATAAGACCGGAGGTTATAAGAAAGTGGAAAGTAAGATGGAAGAAAGATAATATGACCGGAGGTTACAAGAAGGTGGAAAGTAAGATGGAAGAAAGACAATATGACCAGAGGTTATAAGAAGGTGGAAAATAAGATGGAAGAAAGATAATATGACCGGAGGTTATAAGAAGGTGGAAAGTAAGATGGAAGAAATACAATATGACCGGAGGTTATAATAAGGTGGAAAGTAAGATGGAAGAAATACAATATGACCGGAGGTTACAAGAGGGTGGAAAGTAAGATGGAAGAAAGACAATATGACCGGAGGTTACAAGAGGGTGGAAAGTAAGATGGAAGAAAGACAATATGACCGGAGGTTACAAGAGGGTGGAAAGTAAGATGGAAGAAAGACAATATGACCGAAGGTTACAGGAGGGTGGAAAGTAAGATGGAAGAAAGACAATATGAACGGAGGTTATAAGAATGTGGAAAGTAAGATGGAAGAAAGACAATATGACCGAAGGTTACAAGAGGGTGGAAAGTAAGATGGAAGAAAGACAATATGACCGGAGGTTACGAGAGGGTGGAAAGTAAGATAGAAGAAAGACAATATGACTGAAGGTTACGATAGGGTGGAAAGTAAGATGGAAGAAAGACAATATGACCGGAGGTTACAAGAGGGTGGAAAGTAAGATGGAAGAAAGACAATATGACCGGAGGTTACGAGAGGGTGGAAAGTAAGATGGATTAAAGACAATATGAGCGAAGGTTACGAGAGGGTGGAAAGTAAGATGGAAGAAGGACAATATGACCGGAGGTTACGAGAGGGTGGAAAGTAAGATGGAAGAAAGACAATATGACCGGAGGTTACGAGAGGGTGGAAAGTAAGATGGAAGAAAGACAATATGACCGCAGGTTACAAGAGGGTGGAAAGTAAGATGGAAGAAAGACAATATGACCGGAGGTTACGAGAGGGTGGAAAGTAAGATAGAAGAAAGACAATATGACTGAAGGTTTAAGAGGGTGGAAAGTAAGATGGAAGAAAGACAATATGACCGGAGGTTACAAGAGGGTGGAAAGTAAGATGGAAGAAAGACAATATGACCGGAGGTTATGAGAGGGGTGGAAAGTAAGATGGATTAAAGACAATATGAGCCAGAAGGTTACAAGAGGGTGGAAAGTAAGATGGAAGAAGGACAATATGACCGGAGGTTACAAGAGGGTGGAAAGTAAGATGGAAGAAAGACAATATGACCGGAGGTTACGAGAGGGTGGAAAGAAGATGGAAGGAAAGTAAGATGGCAGAAAGACAATATGACCGCAGGTTACAAGATGGGGTGGAAAGTAAGATGGAAGAAAGACAATATGACCGGAGGTTACAGAGAGGGTGGAAAGTAAGATGGAAGAAAGACAATATGACCGCAGGTTACAAGAGGGTGGAAAGTAAGATGGAAGAAAGACAATATGACCGGAGGTTACAAGAGGGTGGAAAGTTAGATGGAAGAAAGACAATATGAACGGAGGTTACAAGAGGGTGGAAAGTAAGATGGAAGAAAGACAATATGACCGGAGGTTATAAGAGGGTGGGAAGTAAGTTGGAAGAAAGACAATATGACTGGAGGTTATAAGAGGGCGGAAAGTAAGATGGAAGAAAGACAATATGACCGGAGGTTATAAGAGGGTGGAAAGTAAGATGGAAGAAAGACAATATGACCGGAGGTTATAAGAGGGTGGAAAGTAAGATGGAAGAAAGACAATATGACCCGGAGGAGGTTAGTAAGATGGAAGAAAGACAATAAGAAGGTGGAAAGTAAGATGGAAGAAAGACAACATGACCAGAGGTTATAAGAAGGTGGAAAGTAAGATGGAAAAAAGACAATATGACCGGAGGTTACAAGAGGGTGGAAAGTAAGGTGGAAGAAAGACAATATGACCGGAGGTTATAAGAGGGTGGAAAGTAAGATGCAAGAAAGGCAATATGACCGGAGGTTATAAGATAGTGGAAAGTAAGATGGAAGAAAGACAATATGACCGGAGGTTATAAGATAGTGGAAAGTAAGATGGAAGAAAGACAAAATGACCAGAGGTTATAAGAGGGTGGAAAGTAAGATGGAAGAAAGACAATATGACCGGAGGTTACAAGAGGGTGGAAAGTAAGATGGAAGAAAGACAATATGACCAGAGGTTATAAGAGGATGGAAAGTACGAGGGAAGAAAGACAATATGACTGGAGGTTACTTGAGGGGTGAAAGTAAGATGGAAGAAAGATAATATGACCGGAGGTTATAAGAGGGTGGAAAGTAAGATGGAAGAAGAGGGTGGAAACTAAGATGGAAGAAAGATAATATGAACGGAGGTTACAAGAGGGTGGAAAGTAAGATGGAAGAAAGACAATATGACCGGAGGTTATAAGTGGGTGGAAAGTAAGTTGGAAGAAGAGGGTGGAAAGTAAGATGGAAGAAAGACAATATGACTGGAGGTTATAAGAGGGTGGAAAGTAAGATGTAAGAAAGACAATATGACTGGAGGTTACAAGAGGGTGGAAAGTAAGATGGAAGAAAGACAATATGACCGGAGGTTACAAGAGGGTGGAAAGTAAGATGGAAGAAAGACAATATGACCGGAGCTTATAAGAGGGTGGAAAGTAAGATGGAAGAAAGACAATATGACCGGAGGTTACAAGAGGGTGGAAAGTAAGATGGAAGAAAGACAATATGACCGGAGCTTATAAGAGGGTGGAAAGTAAGATGGAAGAAAGACAATATGACCGGAGGTTACAAGAGGTGGAAAGTAAGATGGAAGAAAGACAATATGACTGGAGGTTACAAGAGGGTGGAAAGTAAGACGGAAGAAAGACAATATGACCGAAGGTTACAGGAGGGTGGAAAGTAAGATGGAAGAAAGACAATATGAACGGAGGTTATAAGAATGTGGAAAGTAAGATGGAAGAAAGACAATATGACCGAAGGTTACAAGAGGGTGGAAAGTAAGATGGAAGAAAGACAATATGACCGGAGGTTACGAGAGGGTGGAAAGTAAGATAGAAGAAAGACAAAATGACTGAAGGTTACAAGAGGGTGGAAAGTAAGATGGAAGAAAAGACAATATGACCGGAGGTTACAAGAGGTGGAAAGTAAGATGGAAGAAAGACAATATGACCGGAGGTTACAAGAGGGTGGAAAGTAAGATGGAGGAAAGACAATATGAGCGGAGGTTATAAGAGGGTGGAAAGTAAGATGGAAGAAGGACAATATGACCGAGGTTTAGAAGGTGGGAAAGGTTGGAAGAAAGACAATATGAGAGGGGTGGAAAGTAAGATGGAAGAAAGACAATATGACCGGAGGTTACAAGAGGGTGGAAAGTAAGATGGAAGAAAGACAATATGACCGCAGGTTACAAGAGGGTGGAAAGTAAGATGGAAGAAAGACAATATGACCGGAGGTTATGAGAGGGTGGAAAGTAAGATGGAAGAAAGACAATATGACCGCAGGTTACAAGAGGGTGGAAAGTAAGATGGAAGAAAGACAATATGACCGGAGGTTACAAGAGGTGGAAAGTAAGATGGAAGAAAGACAATATGACCGGAGGTTATAAGAGGGTGGAAAGTAAGATGGAAGAAAGACAATATGACCAGAGGTTACAAAAGGGTGGAAAGTAAGATGGAAGAAAGACAATATGACCGGAGGTTACAAGAGGGTGGAAAGTTAGATGGAAGAAAGACAATTTGAACGGAGGTTACAAGAGGGTGGAAAGTAAGATGGAAGAAAGACAATATGACCGGAGGTTATAAGAGGTGGAAAGTAAGTTGGAAGAAAGACAATAAGATGACTGGAGGTTATAAGAGGGCGGAAAGTAAGATGGAAGAAAGACAATATGACCGGAGGTTATAAGAGGGTGGAAAGTAAGATGGAAGAAAGACAATATGACCGGAGGTTATAAGAGGGTGGAAAGTAAGATGGAAGAAATACAATATGACCGGAGGTTATAAGAAGGTGGAAAGTAAGATGGAAGAAAGACAACATGACCAGAGGTTATAAGAAGGTGGCAAGTAAGATGGAAAAAAGACAATATGACCGAAGGTTACAAGAGGGTGGAAAGTAAGGTGGAAGAAAGACAATATGACCGGAGGTTATAAGAGGGTGGAAAGTAAGATGCAAGAAAGGCAATATGACCGGAGGTTATAAGATAGTGGAAAGTAAGATGGAAGAAAGACAATATGACCGGAGGTTATAAGATAGTGGAAAGTAAGATGGAAGAAAGACAATATCACCAGAGGTTATAAGAGGGTGGAAAGTAAGATGGAAGAAAGACAATATGACCGGAGGTTACAAGAGTGTGGAAAGTAAGATGGAAGAGAGACAATATGACCAAAGGTTATAAGAGGGTGGAAAGTACGAGGGAAGAAAGACAATATGACTGGAGGTTACTAGAGGGGTGAAAGTAAGATGGAAGAAAGATAATATGACCGGAGGTTATAAGAGGGTGGAAAGTAAGATGGAAGAAAAGAGGGTGGAAACTAAGATGGAAGAAAGATAATATGAACGGAGGTTACAAGAGGGTGGAAAGTAAGATGGAAGAAAGACAATATGACTGGAGGTTATAAGTGGGTGGAAAGTAAGATTGGAAGAAGAGGGTGGAAAGTAAGATGGAAGAAAGACAATATGACTGGAGGTTATAAGAGGGTGGAAAGTAAGATGGAAGAAAGACAATATGACTGGAGGTTACAAGAGGGTGGAAAGTAAGATGGAAGAAAGACAATATGACCGGAGGTTACAAGAGGGTGGAAAGTAAGATGGAAGAAAGACAATATGACCGGAGCTTATAAGATGGTGGAAAGTAAGATGGAAGAAAGACAATATGACCGGAGGTTACAAGAGGGTGGAAAGTAAGATGGAAGAAAGACAATATGACCGGAGCTTATAAGAGGGTGGAAAGTAAGATGGAAGAAAGATAATATGACTGGAGGTTACAAGAGAGTGGAAAGTAAGATGGAAGAAAGACAATATGACCGGAGGTTACAAGAGGGTGGAAAGTAAGATGGAAGAAAGACAATATGACCGGAGGTTATAAGAGGGTGGAAAGTAACATGGAAGAAAGACAATATGACCGGAGGTTATAAGAGGGTGGAAAGTAAGATGGAAGAAAGACAATATGACCGGAGGTTATAAGAGGGTGGAAAGTAAGATGGAAGAAAGACAATATGACTGGAGGTTACAAGAGAGTGGAAAGTAAGATGGAAGAAAGACAATATGACCGGAGGTTACAAGAGGGTGGAAAGTAAGATGGAAGAAAGACAATATGACCGGAGGTTATAAGAGGGTGGAAAGTAAGATGGAAGAAAGACAATATGACCGGAGGTTTAAAGAGGTTGGAAAGTAAGATGGAAGAAAGATAATATGACTGGAGGTTATAAGAAGGTGGAAAGTAAGATGGAAGAAAGACAATATGACCAGAGGTTATGAGAGGGTGGAAAGTAAGATGGAAGAAAGACAATATGACCGGAGGTTATAAGATGGTGGAAAGTAAGATGGAAGAAAGACAATATGACCAGAGGTTATAAGAGGGTGGAAAGTAAGAGGGAAGAAAGACAATATGACCGGAGGCTACAAGAGGGTGGAAAGTAAGATGGAAAAAAGAAAATATGACCGGAGGTTATAAGAGGGTGGAAAGTAATATGGAAGAAAGACAATATGACCGGAGGTTTCAAGAGGGTGGAAAGTAAGATGGAAGAAAGACAATATGACCGGAGGTTACAAGAGGGTGGAAAGTAAGATGGAAGAAAGACAATATGACCAGAGGTTATAAGAGGGTGGAAAGTAAGATGGAAGAAAGACAATATGACCGGAGGTTATAAGAGGGTGGAAAGTAAGATGGAAGAAAGACAATATGACCGGAGGTTACAAGAGGGTGGAAAGTAAGATGGAAGAAAGACAATATGACCAGAGGTTATAAGAGGGTGGAAAGTAAGAGGGAAGAAAGACAATATGACCGGAGGTTACAAGAGGGGTGAAAGTAAGATGGAAGCAAGATAATATGAACCGGTGGTTATAACAGGGTGGAAAGTAAGATGGAAGAAGAGGGTGGAAACTAAGATGGAAGAAAGATAATATGAACGGAGGTTATAAGTGGGTGGAAAGTAAGTTGGAAGAAGAAGGTGGAAAGTAAGATGGCAGAAAGACAATATGACTGGAGGTTATAATAGGGTGGAAAGTAAGATGGAAGAAAGACAATATGACTGGAGGTTATAAGAGGGTGGAAAGTAAGATGGAAGAAAGAAAATATGACCGGAGGTTATAAGAGGGTGGAAAGTAAGATGGAAGAAAGACAATATGACCGGAGGTTATGAGAGGGTGGAAAGTAAGATGGAAGAAAGACAATATGACCGGAGGTTACAAGAGAGTGGAAAGTAAGATGGAAGAAAGACAATATGACCTAAGGTTACAAGAGGGTGGAAAGTAAGATGGAAGAAAGACAATATGACCGGAGGTTATAAGAGGGTGGAAAGTAAGATGGAAGAAAGACAATATGACCGAGGTTTTAAGAGGTTGGAAAGTAAGATGGAAGAAAGACAATATGACCGGAGGTTATAAGAAGGTGGAAAGTAAGATGGAAGAAAGACAATATGACCAGAGGTTATAAGAGGGTGGAAAGTAAGATGGAAGAAAGACAATATGACCAGAGGTTATAAGAGGGTGGAAAGTAAGATGGAAGAAAGACAATATGACCGGAGGTTACAAGAGGGTGGAAAGTAAGATGGAAGAAAGACAAGATGACCGGAGGTTATAAGAAGATGGAAAGTAAGATGGAAGAAGGACAATATGACCGGAGGTTATAAGAAGGTGGAAAGTAAGATGGAAGAAAGATAATATGACCGGAGGTTATAAGAGGGTGGAAAGTAAGGTGGAAGAAAGACAATATGACCGGAGGTTATAAGAGGGTGGAAAGTAAGATGGAAGAAAGACAATATGACCGAAGGTTACAAGAGGGTGGAAAGTAAGATGGAAGAAAGACAATATGACCGGAGGTTATAAGAGGGTGGAAAGTAATATGGAAGAAAGACAATATGACTGGAGGTTACAAGAGGGTGGAAAGTAAGATGGAAGAAAGACAATATGACCAGAGGTTATAAGAAGGTGGAAAGTAAGATGGAAGAAAGACAATATGACCAGAGGTTATAAGAGGGTGGAAAGTAAGATGGAAGAAAGACAATATGACCGGAGATTATAAGAGGGTGGAAAGTAAGATGGAAGAAAGACAATATGACTGGAGGTTATAAAAAGGTGAAAGTAAGATGGAAGAAAGACAATATGACCGGAGGTTATAAGAAGGTGGAAATTAAGACGGAAGAAAGGCAATATGACCGGAGGTTATAAGAGGGTGGAAAGTAAGATGGAAGAAAGACAATATTACCGGAGGTTATAAGTAGGTGGAAAGTAAGATGGAAGAAAGACAATGTGACCGGAGGTTATAAGAGGGTGGAAAGTAAGATGGAAGAAAGACAATATTACCGGAGGTTATAAGTAGGTGGAAAGTAAGATGGAAGAAAGACAATGTGACCGGAGGTTATAAGAGGGTGGAAAGTAAGATGGAAGAAAGACAATATGACCGGAGGTTATAAGTAGGTGGAAAGTAAGATGGAAGAAAGACAATATGACCGGAGGTTATAAGAAGGTGGAAAGTAAGATGGAAGAAAGACAATATGACCGGAGGTTATAAGAGGGTGGAAAGTAAGATGGAAGAAATACAATATGACTGGAGGTTATAAGAAGGCGGAAAGTAAGATGGAAGAAAGACAATATGACCGGAGGTTATAAGAGGGTGGAAAGTAAGATGGAAGAAAGACAATATGACCGGAGGTTATAAGAGGGTGGAAAGTAAGATGGAAGAAAGACAATATGACCGGAGGTTATAAGAGGGTGGAAAGTAAGATGGAAGAAAGACAATGTGACCGGAGGTTATAAGAGGGTGGAAAGTAAGATGGAAGAAAGACAATATGACCGGAGGTTATAAGAGGGTGGAAAGTAAGATGGAAGAAAGACAATATGACCGGAGGTTATAAGAGGTGGAAAGTAAGATGGAAGAAAGACAATATGACCGGAGGTTATAAGAGGGTGGAAAGTAAGATGGAAGAAAGACAATATGACCGGAGGTTATAAGAGGGTGGAAAGTAAGATGGAAGAAAGACAATATGACCGGAGGTTATAAGAGGGTGGAAAGTAAGATGGAAGAAAGACAATATGACCGGAGGTTATAAGAGGGTGGAAAGTAAGATGGAAGAAAGACAATATGACCGGAGGTTATAAGAGGTGGAAAGTAAGATGGAAGAAAGACAATGTGACCGGAGGTTATAAGAGGGTGGAAAGTAAGACGGAAGAAAGACAATATGACCAGAGGTTATAAGAAGGTGGAAAGTAAGATGGAAGAAAGACAATATGACCGGAGGTTATAAGAGGGTGGAAAGTAAGATGGAAGAAAGACTATATGACCGGAGATTATAAGAAGGTGGAAAGTACGATGGAAGAAAGACAATATGACCGGAGGTTATAAGAGGGTGGAAAGTAAGATGGAAGAAAGACAATATGACCGGAGGTTATAAGAAGGTGGAAAGTAAGATGGGAGAAAGACAATGTGACCGGAGGTACAGCAGCAGCAAACGAAAGGAAAGTGGTTTCAGCTGGGGGCAAAAGGGACGCTGCAAAGAACCTTAAATGATGGCGACAGTTGCACCGCGTGAGGTGCCCTGACACTGCATCCTAGATAATAACGAACTGGTTACCAGTAACCATAAGGGTTACATTTATAAAAATAAATTCCAAGCTGAAAACACACACACACACACACATACACACACAAGGAACTGCATTAGAGAAGGAGCAATTAATATCTAGAAAGTGACGATACCAAATATTTGATGTTGCAAGCAACAAAATTCACAAGCATGCACGAAATGTGGAAGCAATGTGATCATTTTACCCAACTAATCATTCTGAATATTTTTAAACGGATATTACAAACCTTTCATCATTAGTAAGAGGCAAAACCCATTAATCAGAAAGGCAACACAGTACCCTTAAATAACCGATCTAAATAAACTAAAAGAATTTTTAAAAATGGGAAGTTGAAAAATATCTACAGGACAAACATCTCGCAGCACAAACACATACACAAAGATTTCACAAACGCCTAGAACACATACAAAACTTCCAGCGCACAGGATAAGGCCTTAGACTTCAATATATGAACACTGTCAAAATATAAATAACTAAAATAGGCCCTTTTTTCAAAACCAGATTCATCTTGCCATGATAAAGGGACGGTAAAGAAAAAAATCACGCTTAGATGATAAAAAAAAAACAATATATGTACAGAAAAACAGCAAATTTCAGTGATATTGTTTCTTTGTTTTTCAAACTCTCTCCTCTCTCTCTCTCTCTACTTATATATCTTCTCATATATCTTTTTCTCTTTTATATATATATATATATATATATATATATATATATATATATATATATATATATATATATATATATATATATATATGTGTATATATATATATATGTGTATATATATATATATATATATATATATATATATATATATATATATATATTTCCTCTATCTATATGTTGATACCAAATTGTTCCAAACACTGTGAGAGAGAGAGAGAGAGAGAGAGAGAGAGAGAGAGAGAGAGAGAGAGAGAGAGAGAGAGAGGAGGCAAAAGGCTACCTTGTAATTATGTGACGTCACTATTCAGAGCCACGAGCCATTGACGGAACAAGACAGTCACCTTAACTTCCATAATGGGTCTCTTCCATTCCCTTCCCATATTTTTTTTATTACACTTTCAACAATTAAGAGGGGAAAATGGAAAAATTAGGCCTAGTCGAACAAAAGGCTAATCAGGAAAGGTGTTGCGTGGCTTTGTGTTGCATAATTAAGGCGAGGTCATTTCTTGCTCCAGATGGCGTGGTTACCTTTGTGAGATTTTCAAAGACACAGATAGAATGTATATATATATATATATATATATATATATATATATATATATATATAACGTATATATATATATATACACACACATACTGTATATGTATGTATCTTTGAATTGTCAGTCTTCTTCTGCCCCTCAGTTTATTGTTTCAGAGGTCTTTTCGTCCTTTTGGTGCCCTTCTTGGTCACTCAGTTTTCTTTTCTTGAGGAGTTAGGTTGGTTTTAACTTTTATGTTTCGGTTTTAATATCTATATTTTAACATTAATAATTTTACTGAGTCCTATGTATTGATTTTAGTTGTTGTGATTTTTTTTATTTTAGCCCTGATGATGAAGCCATGCTTTGAAACGTTGGCTGGACATAAAGTTGAATGTGTATCACCTCCTTTTCCTCCTCCTGTTTGTTCTATGTATGTATGTATGTATAATATATACATACATATATATATATATATATATATATATATATATATATATATATATATATATATATATATACGGAACAGATCAACACTTGTTTTGAAGTGTACGTAGCGTGATCTTAGCGATCTAACTTCAGGAAAAAAGACGTAAAAAGGTTCGACCCTGATCTCACCTGATCTCTTCCCCCTCTCTCTCTCTCTCTCTCTCTCTCTCTCTCTCTCTCTCTCTCTCTCTCTCTCCCTGACCTCACTCATTCTCACAAAGCAACTAAATGGACCATCTAAAGGAAACACAGTATTTCCTACAAAAATAGGTTTATTATTCAAATAACCCAACAAGAAATGAATAAAGCAAAGCAAAGATTAAAATGCATAATAAATGAATTATCGAGTCAGATAACTAAACTCTAAATTGCGAAGCACTTCTGACTAAAGAAGTCTCATTATGGCTAATAGCCTGGAAATACACAAAATCTCACATACTCCCAAATCAACAACTAAACGTCATGTCAAAAAACAAAAAAGTCTACCACATAAAGAGACTGACATCGCAAATGACTTGCATATGTCCTCTTTATCAAACCACCCAGCTATTTCCACAAGTCCACAGACATCTGTCGAAAGAATTAAACATGATAGAAAACTCCCAAAAATACATGAAATACAAAACACAATAATGGAAAGTGTAAAATGCATAGCCAAGATATGGCAAACGTAACATAGCAAAATAATAATATAAAAGAGGTATGAATATTCATATTAAATTTCCCACACCAGTTCATAAGTTCATAATGATTAAAAATCATGGTAAAAATCACAAGTTCAATTTTCTCCCATAAAAACAGAGATTTGAGACTCTACCTTATCTGCCGATTTTCAAAGCCTGGAACCACTTCAAAGTTATGACTGTATAGCTGCAGTTCTATCACGTTAATGAACGATCAAACTCACTTTTAGGGCAGATTTTGGCATAATCTAGATCAAAGTAACGCACGTACTCACGAATATACATAGTGCTTCGGAGATCACCTGATCTCCAATATTGCTGAGCTTCTCACGCAAAGAGCTGAAGGAATCAAACTATGCACTGTTTCAGCAATCTCGCATCGAATCTCTCGACCCAGTTCGCTCTCACTCCGAACCTTCCACGATAACATCTTAAAGCATTGAAGCTATGAAATGCATATATGTGTCCTTTAAATAGAGCTCGGCCACCCCATAAGAGCGTCTCGCTCTCTTAATGGCGAACTAAAAATAAAAAAAAAACATATGTATAAACCATAACAAAATAAAGCTATGCTCAATTAGCAATGTCTACTGCACTGCAGCTTTAAGGACTGCTCTCATGATGCACTTCCAAAGTCACTGGGGTTGTGTTCTTAGAGCCTTTACATGTAATCTTACAAACACGAATAAGCTTTACTACCCCCACAACAAGAATTATCAGTAAAATAGCTATTAAGACGATTAAAATTGTCGGCATAATATATTCCTGATACTCGAACATCACGGGATCGTCGATGTCTTCCAACGGTGGAACAGTCATTGGCACCTTGGTTGTAGGCACCGCCACTACCAAATGCTCGTTATGCGTATGACGCATAATTATCTTCTCTGAACTGTTGAATACAGCACGGCTGATAACCAAGAAGTTCGTTGACATCACACGGCATGCAGCATCAAACAGCTTGGATCCTTGAAGAACGAATGATGTCGACTTGTTGCCCTGGCACATCTTGTAACTGCACACTCCTTGCAAAACACGGCAGTAAGGGTGCTGGTGGACACAAAGTGGGAATCTCGCAGGAACTGTCTAAAGTCACATTCTGTCGGAGTCTGTCTATGAACTAAAGACAACTCACAACCACCCACAGATACAACTCGCAACTGGAAAATACTACTGTCACACACATACTTCTCTCTAACTAAAGTACAACTTGTCTTATAATCAACTCCCGAACCCTGATATTGATCTCCCAAAATGAACATAGTCTCTACTCCATCCCATATCACTACTGAGTCTCCAAAAACACTCGAAAAAGGTCTAATAACAAAAAGGTTTCATGTTACTGAACCAAATAAAACTACTAATACAAAAGATCCAACAGAAAAAAAATACTCGAGAATCCTATCCAAACACTAAAAGGTATCATATCTCGTAAAAGACATGAAAGTTCTACTCCGGTTAGCAAATATTTCGCAACACCTGACTAATTCTCAACAAAATAGCAATTGACGTAATGGCAATCGCTCCCATGATCTTAACATCTACAATTACTCACAATACAGCTCCCTTCATTTTTAAAAAGAAACTGAAAAAAAAAAATCCAAATACTCAAATTCGATATCCCAACCCAAAAAAAAGATCAGACTTGTTCGGTCCGATATACTAAGTACCTCCCAAAAAAATGCAATAAAATCCTAAACAACAAAGATATTGCGTCAGATGATAAAACACATCATAACACAATAACACAATAACACACGGGTCAAATCTCGTATGAAATTAGCCCATGTCTCAATTCCTAAAATCATTCGAAAACAAATGATTAAGAACTTCAACATCTAGAATGAACAAGAGACAAAAAAAAAATAAATAAACATCATATATATACAAATATCAACCCATTTATCCCTCTAACTATATACAAATATCCCCTTACATGACTATATACAAATGTTCCCATTACATCCCAACTTTCTTCAACTTCGAAATGTGGGTCAATTTCGTCACACCCGTATTTACATCTTTAACTACAAATCTATTCCCTCTTTTGATCTCTACAATCTCAAAAGGTCCGTGGAACTTCGGACTTAATTTATAATTCAGATCATTCCGAACATTTACTTTAACAAACACTCTATCACCCATAGAAAAAGCTACTCCCCTCGATTTCGCGTTGCTTTTCTCCACCATTGCGCGCGAACTAAGTTCAAGTTCTTTACTGATACGTGCAAATCTTTCTCTCGCTGTATTTATCAACGAAGTGACTGTAACATCACCTTGAACTCGCTCTGGCAACAAATCAAAAGGTCCTTTCAACTTGTACCCATACAAAGCTTCTGCTGGAGATATCTTAATTGTGTCATTCGTCATAGTATTGATACTATATCGCACTTCATCCAAAGATCTGTCCCAATGTGTATCGGAACCACCCACCGTCATGCGCAACGCCTCAATTATTTTCCGATTCGCCCTCTCACATAACCCATTTGCTTCTGGTCTATACGGGATTATAGACACTTTCTTTATCCCCAACAAATTGGCAAGACCCTCTAAAGTCTTATTAATAAACTCCCTACCATTGTCTGTGATCAGACATTCAGGAACACCATATCTACAAATTATCCCCTTAAAGAACGCTATAGCAACTTCCTCAGCTGATTTGTACTTCAGTGGGAAAATCTCAACAAAACGAGTTAACTCGTCAACAACTACTAATAAATGTCTATAACCATAAGCGGACTCTGAGAAATTACCCAGAATATCCATATGCACTCTCTGAAACGGCCTATGTGGTACGGGATATGAACCCAAACGACACAACACCGTCGTCGCCGGCTTATTTGCATTGCAAATAGCGCACTTCTTCACAAAGGCTTCTACTGCGGGAAACATGTTTTTCCAAAAGAACTTTGACCTGACGTTTTCATACGTCTTGTCCACACCTAAATGAGGAGAACCAAATTTACAATGTACAATGTCTAGAACTTGTGGTACTAGACTCTCTGGCACGATGATTTGTGTAATTTCACCCATGCTTCGAGTACTTCGCAAGTTATACTTAACTTTCCTCACCAATAAATTATTCTCCAACTCTAGACCAGAAAAAGGCAACTTATACCCTTTCTTCGGTGAAACTCCCCTAAGAAATGCCTTAGCACCTGACAACAATTTATCTTCATCTTGCTTTTGTTCGAGCAAGCCTATGTCCCAAGTGACATTTTCACCCGTAATATAACACACGGCGTTACCCTCACTATCACGAACAACAATCTCTCGCGAGACTGCCGACTCACTATTTCTCCCCGAAGTATGCACTGTAGAAACGTGTATGTCCTCTACATGCGATATCTCAGAACTACTAGTATCAGAGACATTCGACACCAAATATTTACTCTCGTCTTCCGCACAGGATTCGGTGTGTATTTCCTCATCCTCAACCGGAAAATATCTGCTCAATGCATCTGCAACTACATTATGCTTACCTTCAATGTATTTGAGGTTTGCATCAAAATCTCTCAATGTCAGGAACCAACGTGCTCTCTTGGGCAACAAATTTGGCTTATTAAAAAGCTCTAACAACGGTTGATGATCTGTAAAAATCTCAACTTTATTTCCCAACAACAACATCTTAAAATGAACAAGGCTAGAGACGACTGCGAAAGCCTCCTTGTCCACAACTGACATCAGCCTTTCGTTACTACCACGCGTTTTGAACTTTCTGCTATAAAAGCAATTGGGTGTAATTTCCCCTCAAATTTCTGCATCAAACACGCACCTATACCTTCCTGACTCGCGTCAGTCACTAAGGTGAACGGTTGACTAAAATCTGGAAACTTCAAAACAGGTGGGTTCACCAAAGCGTTCTTAAGCTTCTCAAAAGCTAATTGCTGACTATCACCCCAAACAAACTTAAAGTCTTCTCGTAACAAATCTGTCAATGGAGACGCTATTGTAGAAAAATTCCGCACAAAACGGCGAAAGAAACCCGACATACCTAGGAACGAACGAATCTGTTTCCTGGTTTTGGGAACTGGAAAATTCACAATGGCTTTAACTTTCTCATCATTCACTCTGACTCCTCTTTAGAGATAACATGACCTAAATAGACAATTTTTCTCTTCAGAAACTCACATTTGGCCAATTTGACCTTTAACCCAGCGAACCTGTAATCGCTTAAGGACTTCTTTTAACACCTTTAGATGTTCTTCAATCGTATCTGTGCATATGAGAATGTCATCCATGTACACAAACACCGACTTTCCTAACAAGCCATGAAGTACTGTGTTAACCAGTCTAGTAAATGTTATTGGGGACCCTTGTAATCCGAACGGCATCCTATTACACTCGTAATGTCCCTGTGGTACCGAAAATGCTGTATATTTACGGCTACTCTCGCTAAGGGGAACCTGTAAGAACCCCTGCATAAGATCGATGGATGAATATATATTCTTGCCACCGATCTCAACAAACAAATCAGGCAAACAAGCTACAGGATATCTATCTGGGCATGTTTTTTCATTCAATTTACGAAAATCTACACAAACTCTGATGCTACCGTCTTTCTTAGGAACTGCAAGCAAAGGAAAATTAAACGGAGAATTGGACGGCCTAATAATGCCTTCCGACTCCCACCTCTGAACTTCTTTTTCTACTTCTTCTCTGATTTTAAAAGGAATTCGATATGCTGGAATATATATGGGATTTGTACCTTTTTCTAGGCGAATTGAATGTTCTAAAACATATGTAACTCCTAATTTATCTCCCTTCAAAGCAATGATATCTAAATATTCTTTCAACACTTTCTCTACTTTATCTGAATATTCAGGATAATCAACTTTAGCCAAATGTTCATGCAGAACCTGACTTCGGAACTGTTCCTCCTCGTTAGGAAACATATTCCCGTCTCCACAAAAACTCACTAATTTATGTTCTTCATTAAACTCTTCAAAATCAATTACATAAGTACCCTTGTGATATTTTTTCACTGAGTCTTGATAGCTAACTAATTCTACTGTAGTCACGCCTGCGACTGAAACTTCATTTACTGACACCGTACTCACAACGTCTTTGAATTTCTCGGTTCCCTCAACAACCCATACTTGAGAAGGTAAATTCTGATTAGTTAGAGTGAAGTAATAGACTGAGAGAGAGAGAGAGAGAGAGAGAGAGAGAGAGAGAGAGAGAGAGAGAGAGAGAGAGAGAGAATGAAACTGATTATAGAATTTTGGCCAAAGGCCAAGCACTGGGACCTATGAGGTCATTCAGCGTTGAAACGGAAACTAAGAGTAAGGAGGTCTGAAAGGTGTAACAGGAGGAAAACCTCAGAGCAGTTGCACTCTGAATCAATTGTTAGGAGAGGGTGGAAAGTAAGATGAAAGAAAGAGAACACGAAAGGAGGTTCAGTAAAAGGAACGAAAGGAGCTGCAACTAGGGGCCGAAGGCAGGCTGCAAAGAACCTTAAGTAATGCCTACAGTGCATTGTATGAGGTGCACTGACGGCACTAACCCCTTACTAGAGAGAGAGAGAGATAGAGAGAGGGGGTGGGGGCGGGCCTTCAGCATTGGCGAAGTAATCCACGATAACATAAACGGGATATTTTCTCGTTTTTCATCGTCATTCAAGGGGGTTCCCAAGGGAGCGATTCTTTACCCACCCAGACAAGTTTTCCCAAAGTTATTTTCTTATATCTGCTTGGCCTTGCCAATACTTAATCCTCTTGGCTGCGTTTCTCCCATTTATCACGCGTTGTCACTGACACTCACTCGGTTCTACGAAGGCTGTTCTTTATCAAGTTTATCTGACGCTTTTGGTGCGTTCCATATAAGTGTGCAAACATGTGTAATAATAATAATAATAATAATAATAATAATAATAGGTTCTATTGAATATTATTGCTGCTTCAGCTGCATTTATTTTGTAGAAGACTTTTTCTATTTTCCTTATTGCGGACTTCTCTTCAGTGGAGGTGCGTGCTAACAGCTCGCCTATATTTGTCATTTCATGGGGGAAAAGTCAAAATCTGGATTCTGCTTCTTTATATATTCTATACAGTTGGTTCTATACAATTGTTGCCGCGACGCGTTTCGACAGACTCTTCTGTCATTCTCCAGCGGGAGCTAGTAGAGGACTGGCAGATTGCATAGGTCCTTCTGAATTTATACACGGGTGTCAGCGGGGGCGGGTCATGGATGGGGAATTCTGATTGGTTGCAGGCAGCGAACTTCAAGCCAAATTTCTGCGGCGAAGCTCGATCCTGACAGATCTTCGCAACCTGGGAATGTCATTCATTCCAGCGTTCCCATTGGCCTGCCGTTGCGTGATGTCATGCCGGCTGACATCATCGGTAGTTTGGCTGCTATTGGGCTGCGGATGAATGATGTCATTATCTACTCTTTCTGTCGTAGTCGGGGATTGTCTCGAAGGGCGCCTCGCTCATCAGGGGCATCTCCATTCTCAGGGTTGTCGTTTTCAGGTATTCGTTGGATTTGGCGGGTGTTCTGCATTATTCTTGAATTCGTGGGTAGGAGCGATGCCTCCTGCGTCGTATTCATTGTTGGTTTTCTCTCGGCAATGAGGAGCGCCTCTAGCAGGCGCAGACGTCGAGGGTCGGCGGCTCTCCCGATTATACTTATATTTTGTATAATACTGTCTCGGGAGATGGAAATATTGTGAGTAGCACGTGCGTGGTTCATGATGGCACCCTCCTGGGCGTGGCAGGAGATCCTTTAGACAGACGCATCGTGGTCATTCCAATATAAGCGCCGGGGCATCCTCGGACAGGACATACAAATTGGTAGACCACGTTCTTCTGCTTGAGGGGTTCTCTTGCTGGCGGAGAGGGTTATTCTTCATCACCAGATCACGGGTGCGGCGGTTCTTATAATAAATTATAAGATTTATTCTCTTGCTGTCTTCGGTCGGGGTGACGTTTTCCATGACGATTTTCTTCATGGAGTTCTCGTCCTCACGGTACTGGGGATGCATCCGGGCCTTATAATAGATCTTTATGTCATCTTGGGGGGCAGGTTGTGTGTTCTCACCGTTGTACCATTTTTCCAGGCCAGTTCGAATTTCTTTGTTGATGACCCCCATGACCCGCCCCCCCGCTGAAGCCCGTGTATAAATTCAGAAGGACCTATGCAATCCCGCTGGAGAATCACAGAAGAGTCTGTCGAAACGCGTCGCGGCAACAATTGTATAGAACCAACTGTATAGAATATATAAAGAAGCAGAATCCAGATTTTGACTTTTCCCCCATGAAATGACAAATATAGGCGAGCTGTTAGCACGCACCTCCACTGAAGAGAAGTCCGCAATAAGGAAAATAGAAAAAGTCTTCTACAAAATAAATGCAGCTGAAGCAGCAATAATATTCAATAGAACCTGTTTAAAAGAGGGTCTGCTGCCAAATTATAATAATAATAATAATAATAATAATAATTATAATAATAATAATAATTATTATTATTATTATTATTATTATTATTATTATTATTATTATTATTATTATTATTATTATAGCAGTTTTTTCCAAGTATTAATTAGCTATGCACAAAATAAGTAAAATAAAAAAACTGCTAGATGTATTTCACAGAAAATTTTAAATACAAGAAAACAGCTATGGAAACATTTCAACTGCCTTGGACATTAAAAACCAAGCCCAAAATGCACAGCCGCTACAGCGCATAATCAAGGCCACCGAAAAAGATCTGTCTTTCGGTGGTCTCGGTATAATGCTGTAAGAGCCGCGGCCCATGAAACTTTAACCACGGGTGGTGGTGGCCTATCTTATACCGTTGCCAGAAGCACGATTATGGCTAACTTTAACCTTGAATAAAATTAAAAACTACTGGGGCTAGAGGACTGCAATTTGGTATTTTGATTTTTGGAGGGTGGATGATCAACATAGCAATTTGCAGCCCTCTAGCCTCAGTAGTTTTTAAGATCTGAGGGCGGACAGACAAAGCCGGCACAATAGTTTTCTTTTCAGAAAACTAGAAAGGGGGTTAGGGTTTTATTTTTAAATCCTAACCTACAGCAATCACGTACGTTTACAGGCAACAGCGCAGCAAACCAAGTGCTTTCAAAATCCCCTTTTATAGTAACCGAGGAGCTATCAACTCGCCTGACAAAAAAAGGGGGGGGCGCCCCTTCTAAGTGAAGACGTACAACAAGGAAAGTGCTCTCGATTACTTGACTGTTTACAGCAAAGAAATGACTTTTTCACCCGTAGATAGAGTACATGAACAGATCTTAAATCCGGACCTTAAATATACTATTGCTTTTTTTGTTCCTACGAGCATAAAAGAAAGCTCTTTGCTTTAACTTACGAATGAACTGCAAATGAAATACTCAGTAATAAATTATGACTGACTGGCTTATAAATGCCATCGCAGTAACTATTTTCACTGACCACTGAAATACTGCTTTGGTTGCATTCCGAATTGGAATGAAAATATCAATTAAATGTCCTTTGCGAAAAAATTAGACGTGATTATTAATTAAGCTCATTACCTCGCTGGCTATTCTGAGAACGTTGAATCTTCCATAAAAATAGTTACTTTTCTTTCAAATGAGAAGTATGTTTGCATACCTAACAAAAGATAACATCCTACGTATCAGATCATCCAAAAAATATGAATCCCGATTACATTCTCTCTCTCTCTCTCTCTCTCTCTCTCTCTCTCTCTCTCATTTATGTAACGTGGCATCACAGCAATTCACAAAAAATTAACACTATACGCGAAAAAAAATCTTGTTTGACTCCGAGAGGTAAAAATAGTGATTTGCCTCATTATCATCTGATGGCTCCACAATCTGCACGAGCCAACAAGGTGGTGTTTGAAATTTTCTCTCTCTCTCTCTCTCTCTCTCTCTCTCTCTCTCTCTCTCTCTCTCTCTCTCTCTCTCTCACAGCAAGGGGGTCACACAATATGTTTTATGTTGCCGCTGGATGCTGCGTTAAAATAGTAAAAAAAAATTTAATTGTACGATCTGATATTTCTCGATAAATTTAAGTGGGTCTTTCATTCCCTTTGTTGAGTTTTGGAAACAAGTTATTTGTTGGGTTTTATATTTACAAGATTGCAGAAGTGTACACTCAGCTTTGAATGGAATAAAATAGAATATAGAATAATTCACTGATGCTTTGGTATTCACGAAATTACCATCCACAAAATTACCAGACCAATGTTGCTTGATTTTACTGCACGAAAAACGAACGAATTTATCATTAAGTCATTCATTTCGTCCCCCTGTAAAAAGAGTTAATATTCATAAACATTACATTTTCATAACTGGTCGCCTTCGGCCAATACATATTCATATGAAGTCTAAATTCAAAATTGGTCACCGAATTTTTGCATGACGAATTCATAAGATTTCTGTTTTTGAAATCAGTTACCAAGATTTGTATGGTATCCGTGTGTCAACTTCCATCAGGTCAGTTATTATTACAAAGGAATTTGTGAGGTTCAGCATCTTACAACCTTTCCGAAGTAGTCTTAGGTTTTTAGGCTTTCTTTGTCATTGTTCTCATGAAATGTAATTAAATCTAAGTTTTCACCTGTACCTGGGGGAAGATAAGTGAGCGCCTGGAAGAGATTTCTATTCAAAACTGAAGTGGTGAGAGTAAAGCTAAAAGCACGCAACATATACTAGATGTATATTTATGTATATAAGCCTTCTGCAGCCACTTCTCCAAAGAGAAAAGACACGCACGCACACACACACACACACACACACACACACATATATATATATATATATATATATATATATATATATATATATATATATATATATATATATATATATATATATATATATACACATCTATGGTGCATCACTATATTGTGATCGGAAATAATGAGTAAAAAGCCACAATAATATAAATGATATAGACTGTATTTTTCCAAAATACAAAAAGGATAAAACCGGGGAGCTTTCGACCGTTTGCGCAACGGTCCTCTTCAGCCAACTGAATAAAAATACCCGTTTATTCGTCTTAAAAAAGACAATTTGAAAAGAATTTTTGTGACAGTCCAGGAAAACATCGAACAATCTTTCGGCGTGAATATGGCGGTTATGTAATGTCTGTTTCCCTGTGTCTGTGAGCCAACCGTTGTGATCTTAAGCCCCGCACACACTATGCATCATGTATCGGCCGCGTGATGCAGTAGTGGTGTTGAATAAAATTACTAGCGGTCAAACTGTACTGCAACACTGCTCAATTGTTCTCGCGCGCGAGCTGGTCCGTTGCAGTTCAGCTTTCATAATTATGAATAGGTTCATCTTCTGATTAATAATAATAATAATAATAATAATAATAATAATAATAATAATAATAATAATAATAATAATAATGCCTCAAGTCAATGGCCCCTATGGTGGGCTTGTTCCATATGAATAGGGTTCATCTGCTCAATAATAATAATAATAATAATAATAATAATAATAATAATAATAATAATAATAATAATAATAATGAATTTCCTGGTCAATGGCCCTATGGTGAGCTTGTTATCGTCTGAATAATAACGATAATAACTTAAAAAAAAACTACTGTATATTACACCTTTACCGGATGGGAGAGCATTTTGATACACTTACCAAAACAATGATAGATCTCGTCATATTGCAAACGCAAGATTTCTTCCAGAACGCTCTGTAATATTTCTCTATATATAATATTTCCTTTAACGGGTAATCAATGAATTGCGTCTTTCCACCAAAAGTCGAATGAAATTGCCTTTTCATTCTCTCTGCCGTAATCTGATTGTTGTCCATTTTTGACACTTAATTTTTCTTGGTGAGATTAAGGTGGATTATCTCTCGTCATATTGAGATGTTTTTTTTTTCATTTGCAAATCTCGTTTCGTGAAGCTGACGTGGATTTATGAGGTCATTTTGTACATTGGTATTGAAACTGGTGGGTCTCTCCCCAACCCGCCCCACCTCCACCTGAGATTTGGAAATGACAGAACTATATAGAATTATATATATATATATATATATATATATATATATATATATATATATATATATATATATATATATATATATATATACATATATATATATATATATATATATATATATATATATATATATTATGTATACATATGTATATATATATATATATTCATATATGTTTACATAATATATATATATATATATATATATATATATATATATATATATATATATATATATATATATATATATATATATATATATATATATATATATATATATATAAGTTAAGTATACCTTAGTTTTTACCAGACCACTGAGCTGATTAACAGCTCTCCCAGGCTGGCCAGAAGGATTAGACTTATTTAACGTGGCTAAGAACCAATTGGTTACTTAGCAACGGGACCTACAGCTTATTGTGGAATCCGAACCACATTATAGCGAGAAATGAATTTCTATCACCAGAAATAAATTCCTCACTCTTCATTAGCCGGCCGGAGAGTCGAACTCAGGCCTAACGAGTGCAAGGCCACAATTCTACCGACCGCTCAAGGAAGAAGTGTATATATATATAAATACATATATATATATATATATATATATATATATATATATATATATATATATATATATATAAATATATATATATATATATATATATATATATATATATATATATATATATATATATATACATTGAAACACGCCAAACAACATACATTGAATTATATAGTTATACAAAGAAGATTTGTACATGAACTTGTATACATAAACACACATAAGTACTATTATTCCTATTTTCAACAAGCCACGGGGTGAGGCTGCTACCCTCATGCCTTCTCCCAGGTAGCTGCAATGCACAGCAGTCTACCAGGTACATGGTTCACTGTTTAGGTATATTTAGGCAAAACTTATCAAAGTTGATTTGGATTGATAGGTAAAAAAATAATTATATAAGATAGAATACAAAGATGAAGACGTGAATTAGTATGAAATTGAATAAAGAACGAAATTAAAAGGTAAGAGAGAAATATGAAAAAAAAATATATATATATATATATATATATATATATATATATATATATATATATACACAATATATATATATATATATATATATATATATATATATATATATATTTATATATATACAATATATATATATATATATATATATATATATATATATATATATATACAATATATATATATATATATATATATATATATATATATATACAATATATATATATATATATATACAATATATATATATATATATATATATATATATATATATATATATATATATATATATATATATATATATATATATATATATATATATATATACAATATATATATATATATATATATATATATATATATATATATATATATATATATATATATATATATATATATATACAATCATGAAGCTAAATATGTCGCTTAATATCAAATTCACGCTACCTCTCAGGAATATCTCCGATGGAGAATTATCACCGAAGGGAATTTATATAAGATGGCGTAGTGGTAACGTCCACTGGAGTCGCTGAATAGGCCCGTGTCAAGGGTTCGTGTCCCGATGAGTACCAGTTCATTTATCACTTATACAAATTCCCCTTCGGTGATAATTCTCCATCGGAGATATTCCTGAGGTAGCGTGAATTTGATATTAAGCGACATTTGTAGCTTCACGATTGTATATTAATCACGGTGTGATATCAAAGTCGAAGGCGGTTGCTTTAAACCTGATGAACAGCATCGAGTTTGGGGAGAAGGAGAACTCCTTGTATTTCCTTTCAATGTACTTTATTGTGCTGACGTTTCAGGACCATGTGTCCCATTTTCAAAGCTATAAATTAAAAAGACAACAGAATTAAAAATAGACTCAGATTTTAAAACGAGAAAAAGAAATTTTACATAAAAGTATAAAAGAAACATAACAGAAAGGAACAATGAATACCAAATAGTGCTGAAGGCAAAAGCTGAGTGACATTCAGGGTCCGTTTTGGTTCCAACGGAAACTCACGAGAGGTATAGAGGTGTTGACGTGGACTGAGTATTTAATTGGGAACTAGTTGTTTAATAAAAGAGATTCTAGTATTGACAGTTGGAAGTCATTCGGAGCTTTGCCTATTATTTTGAAATCCTTGTAATTGATATTATATTTGCATTTTTTCCCGTGGTCTCTTATGCATGAAAATTCGGGGTTTGATAATTTAGCACCCGTTCGGTAACTTACGCCACGATGAGAGACGGCCGTATGCTAAGAGAAAATATAGGGCCTCCAATTATAGGGCCTTCTTTACGCCTAAGGAAAGTGTAGGGGAAGCCCTATATTTTTGGTGTTATGCTTAAAGCATCATCTTACAGTTGAGGGTGTGATTGGTATCCCTGCTGAGAGGGTGTGTGTTGTCCTCTAAACAGTTGGTATGCCGGAGAACCATTTGTTTACAAACGTCTCGCACGTTCTTGGTTTTTCAACGAGATATAGAGTACGTATAGACAGTCTGTATGGCGGAAAACAGTGGTCTAAGGGCAAGGTATATTACTGCAAACGAGAAAACAATGCTGGTGAGTCTGATTGAGGAAAGAAGTGACATTTGTTCAACAAGAGCCATGACTTCCGCATCATTCACAAGAAAAAGCAGCATGGGAAGAAGTCACCAGCTTATTTAATGCAGCTGGTTATGGACCACCAAGAAGCCAGCAACAGCTGAAGAAAGTCTGGGAGAATGCAAAAGGAAAGTAAGTATTCAAAACCATATTGAAGTACTTTTGACTTGCTTCCTGCATGCATAACCAAGCATCAGCTTATGGATTGGTGAGGGCTATTTTTATATAGGCTATATGTAAGGAACAACATACTTTTCAGATGGGAGCAGCAATTTCAGGCTAACCTTTATTTGGTACAAATAAATTCTTATTGCCGCTAAAGGAATGTTTATCAGTGATGTACCTTAGTTTATCAGGTTCATATACTATATGTGCTAAGCCTCAGTTAGGTTTATAGGTAATTCTTTACAACAGGTCCACATCAGTATTTGGTGTTCCATGTAGCTAAAATAATAAAAGACACCCTAATATGTACATTAAATATCATCGTAATATACAAAAAATCTACAACCACCTAAGAATCTGGGGGGCCCATAGGTGAGGACCTGGGTTTTGGATGGGAAGACAAAGCAGGAAAATAATAAAATAATCCTCACTTAAGAATGAGTCTAGTTTGGGAGTGCTTACAGTTTTGTTGGGCAAGGATATGGTCTGCCAGTTTCCTGGCTGGTACAGATGGCGGACGAATACAAACAGTCTGACCTAACCATATCTCACCTACCTAACCTAACATGGGTTTCATGCTCTAACCTGGCCGAAGGCGCTTTGCCCCACCCTAGACACCTCCCTTTCTGTGAACATAACTACACCTAACCGTTCCTATAATGCCAGGGGTCACAGAACTTCTAACCTTGGCGAAGGGATTGGTCCTTGTAGAAGGAATTGCACAGACTGCCCAATGAAACTGTAAACTACCCGAAGTGTGTACTAGTCTTAATTTCAGGTACATACAGGTTAGCCTAATTTTTGGTCTTAATTTCAGGCTATATACTGGTTAGCCTAATTGTTTAGAACAAAGATATTCATTTAACCACTTAACTTTCTTGTAACATTTTCAGAGCAAAAGAAACAGCATGCTGTCCATAAGCGGGAGACTATGAGGACAGGTGGGGTGCTCCTCCAAAGCCTGAAGATGAAGAGACGGCAAAAATTCTTTCTATCATTGGAGATGACCTTGATGGTGAGGAGAATGAACTGGACTGTGATGCAGTTCAGAGTACTGGTAAGTCCTACTTTGATCATTCTACAGAGAGCTCTGCTAGAATGCTTTGCATATATTATTGATTTTCTTTCAAATACTTTATTCATTTTTACCTATAAAATTGAGAGGAAATCACTTGTTTTACACATATCCCCACCTATCAATTTGTAAAAAGTAAAATTAGCTCCTATTTGGTAATATTCTTGCAAGTCGCAAGAACGCAGTCAATGTAGTTGAAATTATAGAAGAAAAGTTGTTTATCTTGGCCTAAAATGTAAGGATATAAAGGTGGAACTCTGTTGAATAAAAAAGGGGGAGCCTGGGGTGCACAGCCCCCCAGTTAACCGGGTCTAGGCAACTCCTCTCTTCTTGTCACATAGGGAATTTTCTCAAATTTCACTGTAACCTAACCTATTTTCTGAATTGTTAACTTACTGCACAAGTATACTGTATATGTTTAACATGGTATGACCCACAAATGTGAAATTAGTATTAGGAATAGGTAAATCATTCATTACTTTAATATTTACTCTACTTTTAAGGAATGTTTTATAGAATTAGGATAAATTAGTAGCCCTACAGTTTGCAAAAGTAATTTTTCCAGTATAATCATATCAGTATTATAATTTTTTTTTTTTTTGCCATTTCAGGTCAACCACATACTGTGATTGGAATAAGAAATGATGGGCATGAGTGTGAGATAACATTTGATACTCAAATAATGGGACAGCACACAAACAACTCTGTGGACTCCATTGAAACACCTCCCAAACTCTCAGAATTCAACACAGCACAAAGCACACCAGCTGGCAAAGTCTCCTCACAGAAAGCTAATACTTCAAGAGACACACCCACCTCTATACAGTTAAATACCACAGACATCACATCACAATGCACACCAACACCTGGCCAATCAAATTCCACGTCAGCCCGAAAGCGCCGACGAACTGCTAAGTTCACTCAAGAGGCCAGCTTCGAAGCATCTCTTGGGATGCAGCGAAAGGAACATCAGATGACCATGGAAAGCCTCAGGCTAGATATTGAAATTAAAAAGAAAAACCCCAAAAAATATAAACGAGAAGAGGAGGATGCAAACCTTCGTCTCCAGGCTCATCAAATTTGGGTTGATGTAGGCAAGAAACTGTTGGAAGTTACAGGGGAACTAGGGCAAGTAACTAGAAAAATGTGATAACTTGATGCCTTAAATTGATCTAATGTCACCAATTTTTTCAGTGCAACATCATTATATATATTTTAGCTGTGATGAAATGGTGTTTTGCGTTAATGTCTGCAAGAGAATGGACTTGATGAATAAAGTAAAGCATTATTATTATTTTAGAAAGATTGTTTAATCACTGGCATTTAATTAATGTGTTTACTGCACGATGACCTGCCATTATTACTTTTCTTTTTCTTCAGGGAGACACATATACATATATATACTCGTATTACTACAAAGATGAACTTGTGCATTTTACTCTAGTCTGCAATATATTTTGGCTACTATATGTATATTTTGTGAAATTAAAATTACAAATAACTGTTTCTGCTTTATTTACCAAACCTGTGCTGTATATACAGTAAGGTGACCAAAAACAATACAAAGTTTGTGTTAGGATTTGTTTTTATACTTTTTTTTTTTTTTTTTTTTTTTGGTAACTTCAAGCCTAGTGGTGGTGATTTTTTTCCTAAGCAAAATATTCTCTTATGATTTGCTGTCTTTTCAAGACTCCTTGGATATTTCTCATTGCTTGAGGTTGCTGCCTCAGTTCATCTTCTATGTTTCCTTGGGCTTCTGGTTCATGTGGATTATGAAGTTCATGAATTGCATTATCTGGCTCAGGTACATTGTAGGCGATGGCCAAATTGTGGAGAACTGCAGCAGCAACAATTATGTGTTTGGTGTTTCTCATAGAAGTCCTCATTTTCTTTCCAAGGCATGCAAATCTTCTTTTTAATAAGCCAAATGCTCTCTCAACAGTGTTTCGCGTTCTTATGTGAGAAGCATTATAGCGGGTTCTCTCCACGGCCATGAGGAGCTGTCAGAGAGTCAACAAATATTCACGACATGGATAGCCACTGTCGCCCAACAAGTGTCCAGGCAGAATACCATCTTCGAGTTCCTGACAGAGTCGACTATTTTCAAAAATATTGCTGTCATGTGCACTGCCAGGCCACCGAGCTACAATGTTGTACAGTTGCAACTGAGGACCACAAACTGCTTGTACATTAAATGAAAAATAACCTTTCCTGTTGCGGAAAACTTCCAGGACGTGGGTGACTTGGCATCTCAATTGCAATATGAGTGCAGTCAATGCACCCAATTACACCTGGCATTCCAGCTATAGTCATAAATTCATGCTTGGTCCTAGTAAGATTATCTTGGTCTGAAACTTGATGAATTCTGCACACAAACTTCCAATCGCATAGGCTACCTGGGCAACACATCTACTGACAAAAGGCTGTGATACTTCACACCAATCTGAGATACCAAGTTGGTCGTTTCCAGTGGCAATGTATCTCAATCCAATTAGGACCTGCAGGTGAGAAGGCACAGGACAGCCTGTGGAAAAGAAAAATCATGAAATACTTCACTCAGACCATGTACAGGCATAATTCTCATGTTTTTTTTTTTACATAAAAAATTGTATAATCCTTTACTGTATTAATCATATTATCTCTAGGCAGCATCATATAACCTTTCAAATAACACATTCATCAGAAACCAATAAAATAACTTATAAAAACAATGTGATAACGGCTCATGCCTACCTCTGTTGGTAAGAGCGTGGGGCAGCCGATGTGCTATCCGTGCAATCAATGAAAGGGTGCATTCTTTACTTAATCGAAACCTCATCAGAAATTCTTCCTCCGTCATGGCATGGAATGGGTTGCTTCTGTCTGTCACAACCCTTCGTATGTGGCCATGCTGATAGCGCTGAAGATTTCGGATATGACGAAATTATCGGTACATGCTGAAATATATAAAATATACAAGTAATGTAAGACGAACCTTTTAACATCAGTTAAAACCAACACCATTTCCATGCATGAGCTATCACATCTATTGAGGAATGTAATTAATTTACGAATTCAAATTGCAAGTTTACTTGCAACTACTATTTATCTTTTTTGTTTCACACCACACAGAACGATCTAGTATGATGCCTTGAAAATATTGCACGAGTTAACATCAGTGTACTACAATGCTCGAAAAATAATCAAAGGAATTCTCACCTGTCTAACTTTGCAGAAGCTTGTTGATGTTGTTATACTTGAAATCCGAGAGGAACATCACCGAGTTCATAAAATATGGAGTTTTTGTCCGCCTGTACAATAGCTTTCTTTCTTTGTATATGTAATTATTTTTGTAAGATGTCTTTTGATAATATCAGAGTTTTCCACCAGCAAAGAGTTGATGTCATGACTACTATTTACTTATAGGGCTTGCGAAAGGCATGTCTGGACCACCCTCTAAATAGTATTGGAACCACCCCTTAAATTATAGGAACCCTAAATTTATAGGGCCTATATATCTTCTAAGCATAGGATTTTAATATAGGGTCTATATTATAGTCCCTATATTTGCTCTTAGCATACGGCCGTAATTTCACCTTCAACAACCTACGAGTGGAGCCCACGTATTCCCCAGGTCACTGGGGCAATTAAACAGGTATATGACTCCCGAGGTCATCAAAGGGTGAAGACTTTCTTTATATTTAAACATAGACTTGATCGTCATTGGATTATTAGGTACTAGTTTCAGTTCAACAGCCGGTAAATATTTGTTTATTATCTGTCGCAAATCTTGGTAAAAATGTTTATCGTAGATAAGCGGGGGACCATAGAAAGGTAGTTTAGGTACTGTTGGTATTTTGAATTTTGGTTGAAAAATATTATTTAAAAATTTGCGCAAATGCTTGTAAAAGAGCTCATATGGGAAACAGTTATTAATAAAATATTGGTGGAGATATAGAATTTCTTCGTGAAAACCATTCCAATCAGATGTTAAACTAAAGGCCCTGTGGAAGAGGGGAGACAAAGAGTTTAACTTAAAATTAAAGAAACAATGGCTATAAAAATTAGAGCCCAGACCGGTAAAAGTTTTTTTTCCTAAAAATCGTGGTATTAAAATGATCATCGTGTCCCCCTCATCCCTCCCTGCACAGGTTGTCGAAGTGGCAGTTGTTGCAGAAACAACAAGAGGCACCGATGCTGACAGCCGTTCACCACCCATTAATCACCTATAATAGTCACTAGTAATGAGCACCGTACAATTGAGCAACAGCCGTTAAGAAGACTCACAACGGTTGGCCCACAGATATGGGGAAACAGCCATTACATAACTGCTATATTCACGCCGAAAGATTGTTCGATATTTTCCTGGACTGTCACAAAAATTCTTTTCAATTTGTCTTTTTAAGATAAACAAGTACTTTTATTCAGTTGGTTGAAGAGGACCGTTGTGTAAACGTCAAAAGCTAAAAATAGTCTATCATTTAAATTATTGTGGCTTTTACTCAATACATACATTCATATATATATATATATATATATATATATATATATATATATATATATATATATATATATATATATATATATATATATATATATATATATGTGTGTGTGTGTGTGTGTATATATAATATATATATATATATATATATATATATATATATATATATATATATATATATATATATATATATATATATATATAGTCTAAAGTAACCAAGTACCTGGTTATCACACAACAAGTCACAAAATCCAAAAATTTACCTCACTTCAGCCAGATACCTGAACCCTCATAACAATAAAATTACGACTGAACACTCTAAAGGTAACAGTGATCCCTTAAAACTTGCTTATCACTTGAAAAATCAAATTAAGTTTATCAAGTTTGTGTGAAGTATTGAGATATACTTGATAAAAAGAGGGCATCACTCCATCAAACATCTATAATTGTTTCCCTGGTGTTCATTCACTTCCATTTATGGGAGGAGAACAAAACTTGTCTATCACTTGCCTTGTTCATACACCAATAACCCTATTCACTGGTGGTCAAAAATGAAACAATGTGTTTTTAAAACTTTAAATACAAAAATCTATTTCTAACTTCAAAAGTTCTAATTAGAATTCACAATCTGAAAAAATTTACCATTACTTGAAAATAAT